>NC_142143.1:22278939-22430454 GCF_024610735.1 Ursus americanus | reverse complement strand
TGCCTGTTACAAGTGCAAAGAAATGTCTTCTATTTCCTCCTGAGTTAGAAATTTTGCCAGAAATTCAGTAGCAATAGACCCTTCTGGTCCGAGTAGTGCTTCAGAAGGTTTTTCTGCCATTACCTCCATACATACAACTTCTGAGCTGCGTTATCAAACCACTCTCCTGGTTATAGTGGCCTAGCTCTTGTTTTTCAGTTATTTTATACCCATTAGCTTTCTCCCTCAATCTGGCCTGCACTTTTCTTCATCTACCTGGTATATGATTCTTTATCCTGGAAAAAAAAAAACTGAGTTGAAATTTCATCTCCCTTGTGAAGCCCTTCCCACAACAGCCATAGTTTCTCAAGCCTACCTCCTCCCTTAACATGTTAAACATATTGCTGTTCAAGCAATGACCATAAGTAATGTGATTTTCCATTCATGTGACTATCCATCCCAATAATCTGTAAACTCTTTAAGAAAAGACATCACATCATCTGCAAAGAGAGAGAGTTTGACTTCTTCTTTGCCAGTTTGAATGCCTTTTATTTCCTTTTTTTGTCTGATTGCTGAGGCTAGGACTTCTAGTACTATGTTGAATAATAATGGTGAGAGTGGGAATCCCTGTCCTGTTCCTGACCTTAAGGGAAAAGCTCTCAGTTTTTCCCATTGAGAATGATATTTGCTGTGGGCTTTTCATAGATGGCTTTTATGATATTGAGGTATGTTCCCTCTATCCCTATACTTTGAAGAGTTTTAATCAGGAAAGGATACTGTATTTTGTCAAATGCTTTTTCTGCATTGATTGAGAGGATCATATCGTTCTTGTCTTTTCTTTTATTAATGTGCTCTATCACGTTGACTGATTTCCAAATGTTGAACCACCCTAGCATACCAGAAATAAATCCCACCTGGTTGTGGTGAATAATCCTTTTAATGTACTATTGGATCCTATTGGCTAGGACCTTGTTGAGTGTTTTGGTATCCATGTTCATCAGGGATATTGGTCTATAATTCTCCTTTTTGATGAGGCTTTTGTCTGGTTTTGGGAACAGGGTAATGCTGGCCTCATAGAACGAGTTTGGAAGTTTTCCTTCTATTTCTATTTTTTGATAGCTTCAGTAGAATAGGTACTATTTCTTCTTTAAATGTCCGGTAGAATTCCCCTGGGAAGCCATCTGGCCCTGGACTTTTGTTTTTTGGGAGGTTTTTGATTACTGTTTCAATTTCCTTGTTGGTTATTGGTCTATTCAGATTCTCTGTTTCTTCCTTTTTCAGTCTTGGTAGTTTATGAGTTTCCAGGAATGCATCCATTTCTTCTAGATTGCTTAATTTGTTGGCATATAGTTGCTGGTAATAATTTCTAATAATTGTTTCTATTTCCTTAGTATTAGTCATGATCTCTCCCCTTTCATTCATGATTTTATTAATTTGGGTCCTTTCCCTTTTCTTATGGATAAGTCTGGCCAGAGGTTTATTGATCTTATTAATTCTTTCAGAGAACCAGCTTTTAGTTTCATTGATCTGTTCTACTGTTTTTCTGGTTTCTATTTCATTGATTTCTGCTCTAATCTTTATTATTTCTCTGCTCCTGCTTCGTTTAGGCCTTATTTGCTGTTCTTTCTCCAGGTCGTTTAGGTGTAAGTTTAGCTTGTGCGTTTAGGATGTGGAAAACCCAAAAGACTCCACCCCCAAGTTACTAGAACTCATACAGCAATTCAGCAACGTGGCAGGATACAAAATCAATGCACAGAAATGAGTTGCATTTCTATATACCAACAATGTAACTGAAGAAAGAGAAATTAAGGAATCAATTCCATTTACAATAGCACCAAAAACCATAAGATACCTAGGAACAAACCTGACCAAAGACGTAAAGGTTCTGTACTCTAGAACTACAGACACTTATGAAAGAAATGGAGGAAGACACAAAGAGATGGAAAAACATTCCATGCTCATGGATTGGAAGAATAAACATTGTTAAAATGTCTATGCTGCCCAGAGCAATCTACACTTTCAATGCCATCCCTATCAAAATACCATTGACATTTTTCACAGAGCTGGAACAAACAATCCTAAAATTTTTATGGAACCAGGAAAGACCTGGAATCACCAGAGGAATATTGAAGAAGAAAACTAAAGCTGGGGGCATCACGATGCCTGACTTCAAGCTATATTACAAAGCTGTGATCATCAAGACAGCATGGTATTGACACAAAAACAGACACATAGATCAATGGAATAGAACAGAGAGCCCAGAAGTGGACTCTCGACTCTATCATCAACTAATCTTTGACAAAGCAAGAAAGAATATCCAATGGGAAAAAAGACAGTCTCTTCAATAAATGGCACAGGGAAAACTGGACAGCCACATGCAGAAGAATGAAAGTGGACCATTCCCTTACACCATACACAAAGATAAACTCAAAATGGATGAAAGACCTCGATGTGAGACAGGAATCCATCAAAATCCTAGAGGAGAACATAGACAGTAACCTCTTTGACGTTGGCCACAGTAACTTCTTTCAAGACACATCTCTAAAGGCAAGGGAAACAAAAGCAAAAATCAACTTTGGGGACTTTATCAAGATAAAAAGCTTTTGCACAACAAAGGAAACAGTCAACAAAACTAAGAGGCAACCGACAGAATGGGAGATGATATTTGCAAATGACATTTCAGATAAAGGGCTGGTATCCAAGATCTATAAAGAATTTATCAAACTCAACACCCAAAAAACAAATAATCCAGTCAAAAAAATGGCAATAAGACATGAACAGACACTTCTCCAAAGAAGACACACAAATGGCTAACAGTCATATGAAAAAAAATGTTCAATATCACTAGCCATCAGGGAAATACAAATCAAATCCACAATGAGATGCCACCTTACACCAGTTAGAATGGCAAAAATTAACAAGGCAGGAGACAACAAATGTTGGTGGGGATGTGGAGAAAGGGGAACCCTTTTACACTGTTGGTAGGAATGCAAGCTGGTACAGCCACTCTGGAAAACAGTATGGAGGTTCCTTAAGATGTTAAAAATAGAGCTACCCTATGATACAGCAATTGCACTACTAAGTATTTTATCCCAAAGACACAGATATAGTGAAAAGAAGGGGCACATGCACCCCAATGTTCATAGCAGCAATGTCCACAAAAGCCAAACTACGGAAGAAGGTGAGATGCCCTTCAAAGGTGAATGGATAAAGAAGATGTGGTGCATATATACAATGGAATATTACTCGGCCATCAGAAAGGATGAATACCCACCATTTGCATCAACAAGGATGGAACTGGAGGGGATTAGGCTAAGTGAAATAAGACGAGCAGAGAAAGACAATTATCATATGGTTTCACTCATATGTGGAACATAAAGAATAGCATGGAGGACCACAGGGGAAGGGAGGGAAAACTGAATGGGAAGAAATCAGAGGGGGAGACAAACAATGAGAGACTCTGGACTCCAGGAAACAAACTGAGGGTTACAGAAGGAAAGGGGGTGGGGGGGATGGTGTAACTGGGTGATGGGTATTAAGGAGGGCACATGTTGTGATGAGTACTGGGTGTTATATGCAACTAATGAATAGTTGAACACTACATCGAAAACTAACAATGTACTATATTGGTTAACTGAACAATATAATTAATTAATTACATTTTTTAAAAAAGAAAAGACATCATATCATCTTTATATTTGAAATTCCAGAATCCTATACAGTGCTTGATTTATGTTAGGTCCTCAAAAAATGTTTAGTCAATGAATGAATAAATGACTCAATCAATTAATGATTAGAGTTGGTAAGAATATGGTACTCACAAAGGCCTCATTTGGCCAAGATTGAATTACTTCTCTTGCCAAAATTATGTTAATCACCAAAGAGGCTGGCAGAAGAACAAATCCTAATTCTAGGGTGACTACATAGGGGCACCTGGGTGACTCTGTCAGTTAAGCATTTGCCTTCAGCTCAGGTCATGATCCCAGGGTCCTGGGAGCAATCCCCACATCAGGCTCCCTGCTCAGCCAGGAGCCTCCTTCTCCCTCTCCCCTCTGCTTGCTCTCTCTCTCTCTTGCCATCTCTCTCTCTCTCTTTCAAATAAATAAATACATTTTTTTAAAAAAATAAAGTGACTACATAGTCATAGCTTTATCATTACATAATAGGCAATACTATTATGTAATATTATTTCATGAAATACTTATATATGAATTATAGTATAATTGTTATAAAGATATAAAAAGTTTCTACCTATTTGAAAGAACATGTAAGTTAGCAGTTGCAATATAATTTCTAAATGTTAAATCTCACTGGCAAAAAGTGCTCCAAAAATAAAAAACAAAAAAATACTTAGGAATAAATTTAACTAAGGAGGTGAAAGATCTCTACTCAGAAAACCACTAGACAGTGGTGAAAGAATTTGAAGAAGATAAAAATAAATGGAACGGTATCCCATGTTCATGGATAGAAAGAATTAATACTGTTAAAATGTCAATAGTTCCAAACGTCATCTATAGATTCAATGCAATCCCTATGAAGATTCCAATAGCATTTTTTTTTACAAAAGTAGAAGAAACACTCCCAAAATTTATATGGAACCATAAAATACCCCAAATACCAAAAAAAAAAAAAAAAAAAAAAAAAAAAAAGAGCTGAGAAGGAAGAACAAAAGAACAAAGTATTAAGCATCACACTTCATTTCAAGCTATACTATAAAGCTACAGTCATCAAAACAGTATGGTACAGGTATAAAAACAGCAAAGTAGGCCAATAGAAGAGAATCAAGAGCCCAGAAATAGACCCAAACACATATGGTCAATTTCTCAATGGAGAAAAGACAGTCTCTTTAAGTTATGGTGCTGGGATAATTGGATATTCACATGTAAAAGAATGAAATTGAACACATATCTATACCACTCATAAAAATTAACTCAAATGGATTACTGTCTTAAATGTAGGATCTGAACCCATGAAACTCCTAAATGAAAACATAGGAATAAAGCTCCTTGACATGGTCTTAGCAAGGTTTTTTTTGGAAATGACAAAGCACAAGCAACAAAACAAAAAATAACCAAGTAAGACTACATCAAACTAAAAATCTTCCTCACAGAAAAAAAAAAAATCAACAAAATGAAAAGACAACCTATGGAATAGGAAAAAATATTTGCAAACCATATATTTGAAGGAGTTGGTTTCCAAAATATATAAAGAACCCACACAACTCAATAGCAAAAAACCAAATAATCCAATTTTAAAATGGGCAGAGGACCTGAGTAGGCATTTCTCCAAAGAAGATATATAAAAGGCCAACAGGTACAGGAAGCATAAAAAGATATTTAACCTTGCTAGTCATTAGGGAAATACAAATTAAAACCACAATAAAATACTACCTCATGCCTGTTAGAATGGCCATCATCAAAAAGACAAGAGATAATAAATGCTGGCATGGATGTGGAGAAAAGGGAGCACTTGTACACTGTTGGTGGGAATGTAAATTGGTACAGCCACTATGGAAAACAGTATGGAAGATCCTCAAAAAATTAAAAGTAGAACTATCATATGCTCCAACAAGTCCATTTCTGGGAATACATTCAAAAGAAATGAAAACACTAACTTGAAAAGATACCTGCATATCCATTGACAGATGAATGGATAAAGAAAATGTGGTATATATACACAATGGAATATTACTTAGCCATCAAAAAGAATGAAATCTTGCCATTTGCAATGATGTGGATAGAACTAGAGTGTATTATGCTAAGTGAAGTCAGTCAGAGAAACACAAATACCATATGATTTCACTCATATGTGGAATTTAAGAAACAAAACAGATGAATATAGCAGAAGCAAAGGAAAAATAAAATAAGATAAAAATTGAGACGGAGGGAAACCATAAGAGATGCTGAACTCTAAGGAACAAACTGACAGTTGCTGGAGAGGAGGTGGTTGGGGGAAAGGGATAAATGAGTGATGGGCATTCAACTAATGAATCATCGAGCCTTACAGTGGAAACCGGGGATGTACTGTATGGTGACTAACATAATATAATAAAAAATCATTATAAAAAAATGAGTGATGGGCATTAAGGAGGGCACTTGATGTAATGAGCACTGGATATTATATGCAACTGATGATTCACTAAATTCTACCTCTAAAACTAATTTTAAAAAGGTATCTGCACCCCTATATTAACAGCAGAATTATTTACAATAGCCAAGACATGGAAATAACCTGAGTATCCATCAATGGATGAATGGATAAAGAAATACACACACACACAGAGGAATATTATCCAGTCATTAAAAATGAAGAAATCCTACCATTTGCAACAACATAAATGGATCTCAAGGGCATTATGCTAAGTGAAATAAGTTAGAGTAAGACAAATACTGTATGATCTCACTTATATGTAAAAATCTTAAAAAGAAAAGAAAAAGGGACCAAATTCAGAGAAAAAGAGATCAGAGGTGGCGGGGGATTGGGGAAGATGCTCAAAAGTACAAATTTCCAGTTATAAAATAAATTAGTACTAGGGATGTAATATACAACATGATGATTATGACACTGCTGTAAGATACATAAAGTTGTTAAGAGAGTAAATTCTAGGAGTTCTCATCTGAAAGAGATGTTTTTTCTTTTTTTCTTTCTTGTTATTGTGACTACATGAGGAGATGGATATTAGCTTAACCTAACGTGATAATCGTTTCACAATATATGTAAATCAAACTATCACGCTGTACCCCTTAAAGTGATGTATGTCAATTATTTCTCAATAAAACCAGAAAAAATGATAGAGGATATGATACTGAGTTGCCCTTTTTTTTAATCTCTCTGTGATAATAAAGAAGACAAATTATGACACGTTCATTTGAATAGAAAAAGAAGTTAATTGATTTAAGCATTAGAGAATAAAAATTGATGTCATTGATTACACACACAAAAGGAAATACTCCAAAAAAAAACCAATACAAGTAAAATCACATATTTTATTGTTACAAATAATCACTTAAGTTCCCACCTGCCATACAAGCAGGAAGTTCAATATTCTCCTGTCAAAGTGTCCCTGCCAATTGTTCAAGAACTCCTGAGAGCTTCCAGAGGTAATTGCCTTCTCTTGCCTTTCCAGGTGCACAGAGAACTCAAAGTCACCACCACAACTGCTCCTCACAACACAAGGTGTCAGTGTCGATGCTTATCCTTACACAGTACCATAATCCATGGGTTCATGTTCACGCTAGGTGATGTGATGCCAGGTCTATGTTCTTTGGTCCCATCCCCTCAGTGCTCCAAGACTAACTCTAGAGGACATCTTTCTCAGTTCACATCATTCCCACTTCTTAGGGCACAAATTGGCATAATGGGACCTAAATCTGTTCCTTTTCCCCAGGAGATAAGGCCTAAACTTCCTCCCCGCCACCCAAAATACAAAAAGTCTCTTATACCCTTCTCTCCTGATCATTCAGGTTACTTTAACCACGTAACTCCACCAAGAGAAGTTACTAGTGTTTCTATGGTGCCTGTAATAGACTGAATTTATTTCCCCCACCCCCCAAATTCATATGTTGAAATCCTAACCCCCATGGTGATAGTAATAGGAGGTGGGGCCTCTGGGAGGTAATATTAGGTCATGAGGATAGAGCCATCATGGCTGGGATTAGTGACCTTGCAAAGAGATCCCAGAAAGCTCTCTTGCCCCTTCTGCCACATGAGGACACAGAGGAAAGACAGGCACCTGTGAGGAAGCTGGCCCTTACTAGACACCAAAGCTGCCAGCAGCTTGATCTTGGACTTCCTAGCCTCTGGAACTGAGAAATAATGATCTGCTCTTTATAAGCCACCCAGCGAAGCAGTAATATCTATAGTATTGTGTTACAGCAGCCTGAAAGACTAAGACAGTGCCCGAAGCTACTTTTCTGAGAAAAGCTAAAATTAGTGATTATCATGTGATGGTAGTCCTTGTATAATCTGGGTGCTAACAGGCAACTTCTATAGGTAAAGAAATGGGGGGCAGGGGCTCTCAGGCATGATAGTCCCCAGGCAGGACATCCAGCAACATAAAAAAGTAACATCAGGCCTTTGAGGCAACTGTGTTCTATTTTCATAAAAGACAAGAGAAAAAGAAAGAAGTATACCAAGAGAAGGTATCCAGACTAAGAAGAGTCTTTTCAACAGTGCAGTATGGGTAGGACCGCGCACAGGAGGCAAGAGAGTAACTTGGGGCAATGTTCCTGGCTAATTGTCCTTTAAAGACTATGCATCTTTGGAGAGATGAGGTCAAGCTCGTTGTTTAAAATCACTGACTAATGTTCTTATCAGCATCTAGTTTTCCCTGCTCGAATCTGATTTAAATTGTCTAGAAACAGAGATTGTTCAGTGAGATCCTGATATATACAAGCGATTTGCTTGTCAGACATTTTTGCTTGAAAAATAGAATCTTTCTGATGGTAAAGTACAGAATGGACTTGCCAATATTTTACCCCCTGATAAACATTGATAATTTTACTATCCACAAATAGAGTCATCAAGACAGACACCTTTGGGCAATTGAAATCCCTCGGTATTAAACGTTATTTACTGGCTGAAGGGTCTTGAAACTGATTCTATTTTTTTAGTCTCTCGTAGGTGAGCCATCAACCATAAGCTACAGGCTATGAACGGGGTGTGAGAGGGTCTTTTTCATTCTTCTGAAAATGCCCTTCACAGTTGACAAGATGTATTGTGCCAGAGGGATGCTTTTCCCTACAAATCTTCACAAAACAGTTTCAGAACCAAAAATAAAAATTAAGACACATAACAATGTTCTCTCCCCCCCCCCCCACCCCCTCATTTTCTCTCTCCCTCTTAGTCTTTCTTCTCATTCTTTCCTTTCTTTATTTTCTTCAATGATTCTGTTAGGATCTTTCTCCCTTCAAGTTTACTTAACCCTGAGATCCTACAGAAACTCCCTGTGAAAGTAGGGCAGTTAAGATTTGTGTTCTAATACTGGTACTTGTAGAAATAATTCTAGCAAGACAAAAGCTCTCAACCCAGTAGGGAAGCTCCAGATGAACTGTATTCTCCTTGAGGGCTGTGACTATACTTGTAATACACTTTTCTTTGCTACCCAGAATCCATCTCCCCACTTCTGGTGCAACTTTCACTTGGCAAGTTTCTTGGGTTGCAAGAAACGTAAACCAACTCTGCTAACGTAAGCAAAAAGGATTTTATTTGAAAAGCATATGGAGAAATTCCCAGATGAAAGACTTGGCTTAAAAAGGCCAGAAACCAAGAAAGCTCTGGGAGTGTACGTCCAGCATCCTGAGAACTAGCTCTTCAGGCCACCATTACTGAGGATTGAATCAGCAGTTCAGGCTTTTTGCAGTTTGGCTCAGGATTGAAATTCTAAAGAGAGAATATCCAACTGGTTGTGCTTTACCCTGTGGGCAGTCTTTATAAGGGAAATCAGTTCACAATCCCTTCATACTTTACCTAATGGGTTCACAACCCCTTGCAATTCACAATCCCTCTATATTCTACCTAATGGGTTCATTGTAGCTCCCCAACATAAAACGGGGCACTCTCACTAAAAAAGAAGGGAACAGATGATGAGGAGCAAAAAGGGGAAAAAGGTAAATGACACAAGCTCCAGGTGATCTAAATGCCTCTTAAGAGGCTTTACTGTGTCATAGTTTTCTGGCATTCCCCAGAGCATCTAGGCACAAAGTAAGGACAGAACAGAGAGTAAGAACTCAACATATATTTTACTGACTGGCTCCCGTCACCACTCCTAGACTATTACCTCCATGAGGTCAGGGACCGTGTCTTTTATGTATGACTCTTATGTATCCTCAGTGCCTAGTAGAGTGTTTTGAATAGAAGGCCCTTAATAAATATTTGAAAAATGAACAAAAGAATAAATGATTTTTTTAAGATATCCCCAGTATCAAGATTCGTTCACTTTCCTTCCTCTTTTCAACTTTTTGCCCCTTTCCCTATTCATTGTTCTCATTGCTTGATCTTCTGCTCTCCTTAGCGTTAGCTGGAGCCAGTTTTTATATCAGAGACATAAATACTCCAAATTTTGGGGACAAGAAAATCCACAAAGACCAAAGAGGTTTACATGATCACTGTGTTAGTACCAGTCTGGATTATTCCAACATATTTCCTATCATCTAAGCAAGAGAATTTGGAATAATACATTTTAAAAAAATCAGCTTGTAAGCAAATTGAGGACATTTTACAAAAATTTGCTCTCAGCAGTTCACCACAGGCAGATCACATTCTCCGTATGCTTATAACAATCTCAAGATTCAGAAAAGCTGCTTATTATGGGAGATAGTAACTTAGAAAACCCCTTTTATTGAAGAAAAAAAAACCCTCCAAACCAGAAATTCCATACAGATCTAATATCTGAATTTGGCCTTTAATGTAGCCCAATTTTGCTTTAAAAAGAAATAAGAGAGAGAGACAATAGTAATAATAATTGTGTTCTTGACAGTTCATTTAATAGTTCAAACCTTAATTATATTTTGTCATTTGGAAAGGTACATATTCCCAAGGAGCATTCTCTCCACATAGCTGCTAGCTGACCTTCCGGTCACAATAAGACCAACTAGCCTTTTGTACAATTAACAGAGTTCAGTGGATGCTGTTGCTGCTACTTGGCATGACCCCTGTGCTTTGACAATGCAATTTCTATTTATGACTAAATTTGCTAACATACGGGGTGAAATCGTAGTGGAAAGGTCAAGGGAAAGCTTCATTAGACGGCCTCAGCCTTCGTCTTCCGTCTTTTGAAGGAAAATATTTGCCAGATAATATGGGGCTTAATTTTCTTTGCAAGTTTATTGTGTAGTGGATTTGGTAAATAAATAGTGGGAGGAAAAGGTGAAAAACTTAATAACTCCAGAGTACTAGTAGAGAGTACTAGACTATATCAGAAATTCTCAAACTTTAATGTGTATACATGTCATCTGGAGATTTTCTTAAAAATTCAGATTTTGATTCAATGAGGAGGCCTGAGAGTTGGCATTTCTAACAAGCTCCCGCTTGGAGCCTCTGTGAAGGAGCATGAACCTGAATAATGAGTTCTGATCCACCCAAACCGTTACAATTCAGTCTGCTGAGAACATTCTCTTTTCTTGCTAAAACTTTTGACACATAGTCCTCGCATGCCCCAATTTGCTTTCAGCCTTCAGACTGTGAAAATTAGCCGATTCAAAGCATTTCCTCTTCAATCCGTCATCCCTGCATTTTTTTGATTTCCGAGTTTCACATCCCACCCTCATTTTGCATGAGCTATGAACCTAATGTTATGTTAGTACTTTATTCTTTTCACGATTTCTTTCCTAATAAAGTTCTCTTCACCCTCAGATACACGTAAGGTGTCCTTTAAAGCATTTGCTCTTCTATTTACAAAAAAAAAAAAAAAAGGTGGGGGGCGGATATAAGAATGATCCATCTGCTCCGTTAGAAGAGCCATAATAGTTAGTTTGATTATTTTTAAATTTCAACCCAAACCCACTGAGGGCAAGAGAATCTCTGTTCAACCTCCCTTTCTCCCCTCTTTGACAACTCACTATTATGCAGTGGCACTTTTTCGTCTTTGTTCAGAAATGGAGAGGACATTCCATCCACCGTGAACTTCTTTCCACAATGCAAAGTCATTTCAAAGAGGCTTCTTAGCTACTGCCAGTCTCCTTGCAAATCCTGGACAGAGACCAAGAACTCGGCCGGAGCGGCTGCCATACCAGCTCACAGCACATCCTGGGGAGATTTTCCGGAGTCCTCCTGGCACCAGAACAGTTAAATTCATGGTACCTCCTGCCCTCTCTACTAGAGTGGATTGATGGCACACTGCTTTTTTTCTCCTCCAAAGATGATGTCTGTCACCAGACAGGGGGATCAGAATTGTAATCCTTCTTAGATTCTGTTGAATTGGAGTTTACTGCTTTGACCTATGCAACAATACATATTTTTTGAATGACTGCATGTTCCATTTCTTCAGGGGATTTGAAGCGATGAGGGCCAAGGAGTGGTGAGGGAAGGGAAGGGGATGCTGGAGGAAGGATCTAGAGTGATGGTGATGTGGTTTTTGACCTTCTAGACCAGGGATTTGTACTCTTATGACTGAAGATACCCTGTGGCTACACAGATTAACACTGCAGAGGTTGAAAGGCAAGCCTGAATTGCATGTAGCAGGAAATGAGGGAGTTTTTCAAGTCTAACCAAGTGCTGTATTGAGGACAATGATATCATCCATAATGGCTGTCTCTGGCACACCATGTCATCCCGGACTATTTTTTCTTCATATTACACCCTCAGCCCACTAAAAATCTCACTGGGCTTATCCACATGCCAGGATGGAACATTATTTCACCAGCTAAGAAGCCATGAGATGCCAGCAGAGGTTGAGTGAGGGATAGACTGGCTGCCCACAGACATTTTTGTTACTGTGACTGGGTGACCAAAGCCAAGCTGGAGAACATAAAGCCACAACGCAGCACAACTAATTGCATGTTCTTCTTATACTTCGTGATTTTTCAGTTCTGACTTTGCAGAGAAAAATACCAGCATCCAAATTCAGAGTCAAGGTACATTTGCAGGTGCCTCTCTGTGCCTAGCACTGTTCCAGGCCCCAGAAGACGTGCCAAGAGCCAGAGTGGGTGAGCCCTGGGGAATTCACAAATCTGCCTCAGTGCAATGATCTCAGGCCATGACTGAACAGGGTTTTCTTCTCTGTTAGAGAGAAAATGATTTCTACCTCACAGGGTTGTTATAAGGATCAAATGATTATATAAATAGATAGATAGCCATTGGTATAGATAGATATAAATATACCTTAGAATAGTAAGGTGAGCTATTATTATTATGAATGCTGCATTTAATTCTTATAACACTGAAGACAGACTTTGTAGAGCTAATGTTTTGGTCTGTTCAGGCTGCTCTAACAAAATACCCCAGAGACGAGGTGGATCTTATTTCTCACAGTTCTGGAGGCTGGGAAGTCCAAGATCAAGGCCCAGGCAGATCTGGTGTCAGGAGAAGACCTGCCTCCCGGAGGCCTATCTTTTTGCTGTAGCCTCACCTGGCCAAGGCGGCTAGGAGCTCTGCAGGGCCATGAATCCCATGCGTGAAGGCTCTACCCTCAAGACCTAAACACCTCCTGGCCGGCCATTCTGCCTCGTAATACCATCACATTGGTCGTTAGGATTTCAACACGTGAATTTGGAAGGGACACAAACATTCAGACCATAACAGCCCTTTTCACAAATGAGAAAACTGAACCTCAGCAAGAGAGATTGACGAAGAATTGCATTAACTCTTTCAAGCCGTTTGATGTCCTGGAGTTAGTAAGTCCAAAGGAAAAAAGGAGGGCCCGCAAAAGGAGTAAAGGGCTTTTCAACAGTGCCAGCAGTTGCTGAATATTCCAGAATCCCAGCTTAGCAGGGATTCCTTCCATTGGCCACGTGCAGCTTCTGCTACTCACTAAGGTTTGGTTAATTTGAAGAATACAGCAAGTCAAAGGAAATTCTCGTGTGTTAATACCTGGGGTATCATCTACCCATTCTTTGGGGGGGGAGCTATTTTTATTTGTATGAATTTATTTCATAGATAAACTCAGGCAGATTGGCAAAATTATGTGTACAGGATGCTCCTTGCTCCTTTCTGATCATAATCAAAACAAACACATAGATACTAAGAAATAACCTCAATACCCAACAAAAGGTAGCAGTGTATATTCATTATGGTACTTTTTCTCTCCAGCTTTATCGAGATACTGCTGTCATATAACGTATGTAAGTTTAAGGTGTACAATATAGTGATTTTATACATGAATATATTGCAAAATGATTACTACAATAAGGTTAGTTAACACCTCCATCCCCTCACATAATTACCATTTCATGTGTGTGTGGTGATAACATGTAAGATTAATTTTTTTAATCTCTTTTTTTTTCACCCATCTAGATATCAGGCCCTATGTTCTCTGATGATCAAAATCTCGTGAAGAGAAGTTACTCAGGGAAATACATAAACTGTAGCAATTATTGTATGTGGCCAGAACTGGATCTGGTCAAAGTGGGCTTTGTTTTTTTGCGTGTTTATTTATTTTTCTTACCCTGCTCAGTACCGACTCACAGAATAATGCCAGCTTTGCTGAGGATTTCTATATTTGCGAAAGAAAGTCCACAATTTCAAAAAAAGTCCTGGAAAGACAGTGATATAAATAAGCCTTCAGAAACTTGGGGAAGTTAGGAAGGAGAGACACATTTGTGGCTAAAAAAGTCCTCGTTGGAATGTTGGCAGCAAAGTAAGAGGTAAGGTTAGCAATGAGGGAATAAGCACTGGGCGGCCAGTCCGTAGTCGTTTCTTTTCTTTATCCCACAGATGATGGTTGAGCTCCTACTCTCTGGGACCCTGTGCTAGGATTGTTTTGAGAAATAAGAAGCTGAAGGAGCATGGGTCTCCTTGAGGGGGTGGACCTCTTACCCCTATAACTCTTATAACATAGGGTCCCATCCTTCCAGCTCAAAACCCAGTACTAGCCCGCCATTTCTCCATTCCTCTCTAAGCTTTAAGGGTCCAAACCACCCCTCTTGCTCTCCTCCACGATGCAGTTCAGCATGGAACGCTGACGTTGGCCTGCCCTCGGCTGGAGGGCTGGCTTGGCCAGCACTGAGTAGTTGTGTTACTTCAGGCAACTTGCTTACACTCACTGAATTTCTGTTTGCTCATCTGAAAAGTAGGGTTTATAATACTTCTTCAGAAGATTATTATGAGTGGTAAAGATGGTTGCTGTCAAGAACTGAGAACAGAAATCAGGTATATACTAAACGGTATACGCAGCACACTTGTTCATATATCATTGTAGTCAGGCTTTTGAGTTATTAACAGTAACAAATACTATTACCTGGAATGTTAGTCAGCCACGAGAAAGGAGAATATCCTGCCATTTGGGACACCATGGATGGACTTTGAGCATATTTTGCTAAGTGAGAGAAGTCAGACAAAGAAAGACACGTACAATATCATTTATATGTGGAATCCAAAAATTTCAAAGCTGTAAAAAAGAGAGTAAAATTGTAGTCACCAGGGGATGGAGGTTGATGTTTAAAGGCACAAACATGTAAGGAGTAGTGAATAAGCCAAACAGATCTAATGCCCAGTATCATGAGTATAGACAATAATATTATTATTATGTAAATAGGGATAAATATCACTACCACGGCCATCATTGCTGGAAGTGAAAAGCTCCAACAGGAAAGGATAAATCAAGTGCCCTTCAGAGTCAAAGGTGGCAATGAATATGTGTGGCTGGAAAGACCAAGAGAAGCTGTTATTTCTCTTTTTCTGCGTTAGCCTCGCCATCTGTGAATTAACACACCAGCTGGAGAAGATGGTCTCCAAAGGCCAACAGTAGCTCAGGTCTGCTATGATTTTAAGAAATGCCCTGGAGGAGGAGAGTCTACTTTTCAGACAAGTGTAGGGAAATCCTGGCTAGGAGGGGAGGGGAGGAGGGTTATGGTGAGGGTCAGGAAGAGGGCCATGTGTGTGGCCTCTCCCCTCAACAGGCCAGGAACAACACAGCTCACACTAGCCAGCGCCCTCATGGCAGGTCTGCTCATTACTTTGTAGAAAGAAGTTGAAAACATGGGCCAAGTAGAAAATCAGCAGATGAGAAGCCAAACCCTGGTCAAGTAACACAAAAACTAACGGCTGAGAGTGGAGAGTCAGGCCCACTCTCGAAGAACGGGGTCCTCACAGACGGCAGCGGGAACGCGGGCCTTCCACGGCGGCCTTCTCGGAGTCACAGGGCCAGCTCGCACCCCATCACCTCTGCCTCTGCCCCGCTTTCAGGCATTTGGGGATGCTTCCACTTTTACCGGGATTTGAAATGACTCCGTGACTCAGTTCTATCGTTGTTCTGTGTACAGTGAGTAATGAAACATTTTTAACAGCATCTTTGGGGCGCCTCTTCCTTTGATTTTTTCCAGCTTAATGACATTATCGGGAGGGCTTCGGGGACTGTTATGCAGATGTACTTCCTGGCGAAGTTGCTGCTTCAGGAGAAGTCATTACTTTTTGTGGGGCCCACAGGCACTGGAGAGGCCGCTCTTACAAACAGCTTCCTGCGACAGTTACCTCATGAAAAATATGTTATATGTCAAATTAACTTCGCAGTGCAGACCTCAGCTAAGCAGACCCAGGACATCTCCCTAACGGAACTTGAAAGGTACCCAGAGTTTTAATTAAAATCAAGAATGTAATTGTGCTTAGTTTACTCCTCAGAGATTATCCACAAAATAATACGAAGCGCTCGCCTTCGGTTTCTGACAGAATAAATGAAACTTGATTTGTTCCCCCCGCAATGTTTATTACCGGGGAAACTACATTTTAATTGCTGTTGACAAATATTCTGATTTATGGGGTGCATAAAATGGAATGCAGTCTAGATAGCATGTGTCTACTTAACTTTTTCTTTGCAAAATTTTGCTTCAGGAGGCTGTGCTAGCTGTCTGTCATGGGTATTCTTTAGGCCAAAGCATATTAAAGTAAATCACCAGATTGGATCTTGACTAGTAAAAAGAACCATCTGTTAGGGAAAGATGTAAGCAGTGGGCGAGAGAGGCGGTACTTGCCAACACAGGGAGGGCAAAAAGATCAACTGGAAGAGTGGCAGTGTCCAGGGGCTTCTATCCAGGAGCTGGTTAGCTTTCCAGCCTCCAAATCATGCAGTTTTAATTCATCACATGGCAAAAAGACAAGTCAGCCACTAATTGGCACCATAAAAGAAAATTTGCACCATACCAGGAACTGTTCAGTTAGGGGGACTTCGCATCCCAGTCCACATGGACCATTTTGTATTCTGTTTAAAGTTTAGAACTGAAGCTGGAGGCTGCAGAGGTGCCTCAAGAATCTATTTAAGCCATAGATTCCATTCAGGATGCTAGTTTATTACTAGAAAAACATTTGGGGGTAAATATGCCCATGACCCTTTTCTATAGTAAACACTGGCATGTACGGAATGTCATATATATATATGTATACATATATATACGAATATATATTCTGTTATACACATACACACACACACATAAAATTTTTCAGGTATTAATGCCAGAAAGTATCTGCTAACATCTCAACAATAAGTTGGTTTTGGGAGCGGTCATCTTTTATATGAATGTCCTTAAGGAACCTAGAAGAACTATTGACTGATTTTAATGCTATGTGTTAAATGTACATTAATATATTTGAGAACTATTAAGTTGAAGAATCTGAAGGCTCACACTATTTCTTCCCACTAGGGATAATTAAGCCTCAATAATACACAAAAGTATTGCTCTGTTCTTCCGGGTCCTTGTCCTAGAAAAAGCAAAATGAATGTTAATGGAGGGTCCTCTTTGCCCTCGATATGGCTATGGATGATTACGTACTTTGCTTTCAAGATTTTTCTTATGGCTTCTTTCTCAAACTATATCCCAACACACTTTGCTTTTGCTGCATTTTTTAGCTCAAAAAGCACTTTCAAGCATAATTAAATCATTTAATGTTCCTGAGTGTTATTTCCCTCCTTAAGAAATGCATGTCATTTCTTTAATTTGAACTCCTATTAGTGTTTCTGCCTTAGAATATACCTATCTTCATGAAGATCCTGCAGGTATATTTCCAACACCTGGGATCTTAAGAAGTTAACCCAAGCTGCCCCACTGCAGACGGGCAGGGCCAACCATCACTCCCACTAGTGCAGTTTCTCTGGTACATCTTGAGACAAACATCACTGCAGAGACTCAGCGTTACATCTCAGCCAGGTTCTCCATTCCTTTCTCCTGAGGAGAGAACAAGGTGACAACCAAGCCTTTCCTGAGGTGACACTGGCGGAGTTCAAAGAGAAAAAATGGATTTTCTCCCCTTCTTTAGCCTTCAAGTTTTTCAAATCTTATGGGAAGTCTGGAACAGAAAGCTAGAGAACTTTGATCATAGAGGCACGAAAGAATGGTTGGGACTCAAAGGGGCCATTTGCAGAACCTGGAGGAAAATTTGGGAATAACTGCTCAATTTGGCAACTTTACCAAAAATGGAGCAGTATCAAAAATAGTTGCTGTCTTAGTCAGCTCAGGCTGCTATACCACAGACTGGGCAGCTTCAACAGTAGACATTTATTTCCTCCCCATTCTGGAGGCTAGACGTCCGAGATCAAGGTTTTGGCAGGTTTGGTTTCTCCTGAGATTTCCCTCTTGCCTTGCAGATGGCCACTGCTCACTGTGTCCTCACTTGGCCTTTCCTCTGAGTGTGTGCGTCCCTAGTCCTCTTCTTCTTCTTAGGAGGACACCCATCAGATTGGATCAGGGCCCACCGATATGACCTCACTTCACTTTAATTACCTCTTCAAGCTCTGCAAATGCAGTCACTCTCCCAGGTATGATGGGTTAGGACTTCGACATATGAATTTAAAGGGGACACAATTAAGTCCATAACAACGGCAAATGCTCTTAAGTGTGGCGAGAGCAGCCAGTGTGTGGGAAATGAATTAAATATGCCCAAGATGCGGAGCAACCCACTGGACAACAGGAATAAAGGAGAGTCCATCCTTTGGACTTGAAGTATTTTATTTCTGAGCCCAAAAGGGCTCCATGAAAATCTATGGGATTCACAGCCCAAGACGTTATCTTCAAGAAAGAGAAAGATTCAAGAAAAGGATAATCAAAGCTAAGTAACTGTTCACAGGTTGTTCCTGGTTAATCTAGCCTCAAACTCATTCTAAGCCCAGTATCAGAGCACCGGATAAATCTCACAGTGGCTCTAGGCCATGAGCTCCTCCAAGTCATACATCCCTTGCGTACATACATCCCTTGCGTCTCTCACGTCCAACGAAGGACCTGATGCTTTGGGGGGGGGGTGGCAGAGGATGTGTGAGAGTTTCCTGAACCGAGGCAAAGCCCTTGTTAGCAGAGCAAACGAGGAGAGTGTGGAAAGCCTCAAGTCCTGCTGATTTCATTATGTTAGGTAGAACTATCTGGTATTTCTCTCAAATCAGAGCTTTTTCTGCCAGAGTGGTATTTGAAATAGAATGCGTGACAACCGTGAAAAAAAGGAAGAATTCACTTTAAAATTCAATGTATTCATTCCTAGTGTTTACTCAGAAAATAGTTGCAGAACATATTAAGGCATTAAAAGTTTCAGAGGGAATTAACAGCCCCTTGGGGATATCAGTGGCCTCCTGAAAAGAATCTAAACATTCCCTCAAAATTCAAAAACCATCATCAAACTTTAACACACTATATCTTTTAAATTTACATCCTTTCTTAATATATGGTATGCACTTTATTCTCTTGCTTCTATATCTTTTTACAATTGTGCCAGATGGAAATTTACACGAAACTTCTAATTCTACCCCTATTGGTTTTATTAAATACTAGCCATTTAGTCAACTCACCCTCAGACAAATACTTGTTTCTTAGTAGTGAGCTTTGATTTTCACATATTAGTGTGGCAATAAAGGGAATCTTGGATGTTTTAGGTGTACCATATTGACTTTTCAGTTGAAGACTTCACTGGCAAGCATCATGTGGAGCCCATTAGAGAATGAGGCCCATCATTTATTTGTTTGTTTCATAAATTTTGTCTGTGACTTTATTTGTATAATTCCATGAGGTCAAGCTTCTTGAGAGTTCGCAAACTGAATAGACAACATAGATAGCAAAATAAAAGTACAGGATTCCTTGACATTTACATCAAGGTCCTAGTTGATCAGAGGCCCATCCTTTAGACTCCAAGTATTTTCTTAAAAGAATAGCTGGTATAAACCTTGGCTCTACTCTCCAAAGTTTCTTTTATTTCTCCTAAAAAGTCAAAGCAATTTCACACACATTTTCTTTTATTTTTACAGTATCCCTCTCAGGAAAGCCAATTGCTGTGCCTCTGTTTTGTGAATGGAAACACTCACTCAGGAGCTATTCACAGCTTTCTTACAAGTCACAGTGTGCACAAAGCTGGGCTCACACTCCAGCTCTTCACCAACTTCAGTGGCAGAGCTGACTTTAACTGCTTAGACTGGAACCTTCTTGAAGGTGCCTGTAACCTACAGAGCTTCAGGCATTTGGTGGGCACTCAGAGCAACACAACTTGATATGCAATAGATTTCAAATCAACTGAGCTTCAATTAAAAATTCTCCACAGCGGTTCAAGACCACTTGTAAGGAGAGCCCTCCTATGAATATTGCTTTCATGAAAAAAAAAAATTATCAGGCAGAGCCCCATTTAGCAATCTGGAGAAGGCAGTTGGGAAGAAACATTCATAATCTCTGCTCTATAAGGAACAAAATACTACTACTATTGGAAAGATGAAAAGGACTTTTTCTCTCACTGCAGACAAGTTATGTGTGACCCACCATGGGAGTCTCTATGTTCAGTGCCTGTTGTCGACACTACTTCCAGATGAAGTTTATTTTAGAACCATGTGAACGTAGAACCTTAAGGTTATAAGAGGTCTTAAGGGGCATTTTATCCAGGATTCCATCCAGTACTTGAATTTCTTCCATAATATCCCCCAAGTGATGGTCACTCACTCTGCTTGAACACGTCAAATGCTATAAGAGGCCACTTCTTTGAACATCTCTGACTGATGAGGGACTTCCATAAGTTCCATCACATACAATGAACAGAAATGTCTGGGTAATCAGAAGGGGGAATGAAGCATGAGAGACTATGGACTCTGAGAAACAAACTGAGGGCTTCAGAGGGGAGGGGGGTGGGGGAATGGGATAGACTGGTGATGGGTAGTAAGGAGGGCACGTATTGCACAGTGCACTGGGTGTTATATGCAACTAATGAATCATAGAATTTTACATCAGAAACCAGGGATGTACTGTATGGTGACTAACATAATAAAAAAAATTAAAAAAAAAAAAAAGAAATGTCTAACTTCAAGATATTATCCAGTTCCACCTGGTGGGCTCCCAGAGAACTGATCAACTGATCTAAGCCTTCTTCTACAGAATAGTACTTTTAATAGTTGGTGATACACATCCTGTCTCATTTTCTGCAGGCTGAATCATCTCAGCTCCTCCAACCACCCTTAATAGGACATGGATTCAATTTACCAACTCTCCTTATGGTCATACCACTGAATGTATACATTTTAATATTTATTCATTTGACAGATACTGAGTGTTTAGTGTATGCCAAGAACTCTCCTAATGTGTCCATGTCTTCTTGTGTGAAGCCAAGAACCTAAAAGTCAGGCTATAGGTGTGGTCTATAGCTCTACTAATAGAAAACAAAAACTTGGTCAAGTCATTTAGTATCTTCCTGGACAATTTCTATAAGAATATCATTTCCCATTAAACTGGACACCATACATCTGTCTATTAATATCACCAAAAACTGAAGTGGTTTTGTTTCGTTTCTATTTTTGATTGTTGTTGATTTTTTTTAGTGAGGAATAATAGTGGTCATTATGGTAATAGTCCCCAAATCTTCATGGCTTAACCAATAATAGTTTGGTTTTTTGCTCACTTCTCAGGTGATATGAAGTTACAGATCAGGAGGTAATGGCAGTGAAGGGCTCTCCTCAACACAGTCCTTCATGGACCTGGGCTTTGGCACTTCCTAGGACCTCAGAGTGCCCCACTGGGTCTAGCCCTAAGTCAAGGGAAAAGTGAAATTATGGAGAAGACTTAGCGCTCTTAACTGCCTTGGCCCAGAGGGGAAGCACATCTTCTTGCGTTCCATTGGCAAAAACCAGACACAAGGGAGGTTGGGAAATGTAGTTTAGATGGAGCCCCAAAAGAAGAGAGAAACTGAGTTATGTTGATTACAGTGGTGTCTACAGAGCTTTTGGGGGGCAGCTGTCTCCCATCATGGCCTTACATAGAACTCACTGTCCATTCAAACCGTAATTCTCTCACAAAAAAGCCACATGAGTTATACTGTCCTGAATTTGTGCGGTTGATTTATTAGACTCAATAGTCGATTTGTTAAATTTTTGTCTGATTTGATTCTGACCATTTGTTTTGTTTTGTTTTCAATCTTTATTCTGTCACAGTTTATATTTACTATCACATCCACATTCATATCATCTTATCATCTGTGCATTTCCTAAGATTGTTGTTACATCCTCATGAAAGGCATTAACTGAAAAGGTAAATGACTATTAGAAACTCCCTTCTAAGGTAACAGAAATGAGCATTCTTTGTATTTAGTTATTGTTATTCTCCAATTATGAAGCCGTTTAGATAGATGATATTCTTCCAGTTATGAAGCCATTTAGATGTTAGATGATAGATAGATAGATAGATAGATAGATAGATAGATAGATAGATGATAGATAGATAGAGTCATCTTGCTAAAATACATATCGCTTCCTCATTCCTTGCTTGAAATCCATCGCTCAGTTATTAAATGAACAATTGTTTTTAACCTTTACTGTGGGCCAGATACCCTGCTAAGCTTTTGGTCCCTATCTCCTTAATCCTCACAAGTACCTATAAGGTAGTTCTGCTCATCTTACAGATAAAGAAACTGAAACTCAGGGAGATAAAGAAATCCAGCCAAGCTCCGTGGTTTGGAGTCAGAATTGAACTTTGACATTTGCCTCCGGAGCCTGCTTTTGCATATGCTTCACTACCTTTCATTCCTCAGGGGGTCTTCTTCCCTGTTCCCTTCCCTCTTGGGCGGTAAGCAGATGGGTTCAGGTAGGGAGATATGGATAACCTCAACACTACATATTTCAATTATTCTCAGGGACCACCGTTAGGTTATTATCAGCCAATGTTTTCCCAAGATCCAGTGTCAAATAAACCAAACCATGGGTTTCTTCATATCCAATAGATCTTTCTGCTGGCCTTTTCTCTTGGCATACTTTGCCTTTATGGTCACTCCTGCTCTCTTGAAATACTCTCTTTCCTCAGCTTCGGTGATACCTCACTCTCATTTCCTTCCCTCCCTCTGGCCATTCCCTCCTCGTCTTCTCGTCTACTTAGCATTAAATGTTGCTGTGCCTTAAAGTAGGAATCTAGGCCCCATCGTCCCATCCACGCCCGTAGATGCAACTTCACATACATACAGATAAATCCAAATGTACATATACCACTTCAGACTTTCCTCGGAGCCCCAGACCCAAATATCCTGCCCTCCCTTGGCTCACCAAACTCAACAGTCCAAAAACAGACATGAGCTTCCCTGGCAAGCCTGGTTTTCTTCCAGAGATCTCTTAGCTTGCTGAACAGTACCCCTACGCACACCAGAATCCGAGAATCACCTCTCTATCCGTCACCATCCTGTTGTTATCTTTACATTCACTCATTCTCTCCATCTCTGCCCTTCTGTGCTATCTCTTCTGAAATAGCCTGCTGGCTAGTCTGCCTACATTCATTCTGGTCTCCTGACAACCCACACCCCACACTGCAACCAGAGTGATCTTGCCAAAACCTTAATCTATTTACATCTTCTTCTGCTTTAAACTCCTTGATGGGCCACAATTGTTCCCTGACTCCTAGCCACACTGACCTTGTCTCAGCCCCACTTAGATGCTATGCTCTCTCCTGCCCCAGGACATTTGTACATATTGTTCCTTCTCTCCAAAGTGCCCTTTCCATGACCATCCTACCCCCTTACCTGAAATAATCATACTTCTGCGTCACCTCAGAGCAAACACCACTTCCCAGGAAAGACCAGGTCAATTTCTCTGTCATATGCTCACACATACCTTCTTCCCTTCCTTTATAACAGTTACCATGGTTGTCATTTTATATTTATTCTAGTGATTTGTTGACTGTCTGTCTTCCTGACTAGACTGTGAGGTCCTTAGGGGCAAAGCCTATGTCTCCTTTAATCCCCTGTACTTCCAGTGCCTAACAGAGTGCCTAGCACACTTCTGTAAAATAAATGAATGACCCAAGGCATTCTGTAATTCTAATCATTTGATTCCCAGGAAACTGTCCTGATTTAATGAACACTAAAATATCCACTTCATTATTAAATTATATCTTCATGAGAATTCATTGTGGGTAGGCCAGAGCCAAAATTTCACCTAACCACTAGAAGCATATTCATTCGTGTGCATGGAATCTACCATATTACTTCACAGCGCATGATGAAATATAAACTCTGGAGCTGGAATGTTTTCCAATAGTGAGCTATTAATAATTTAACAAAATTAATTCAAAACACTTCACTCAACAGTGAAACAGAGATGCGGAGGAAATGATGCGTGTACCAGTCTTCTAGGGTTGAATTAAGTATGGCAAACAAGTAAAAGGGAAAAGCCACCGACCCCTGTTTAGAGTGAAAGTCCCCATTTACAATTTAATACAAATTTTATGTTTTTCTAAAGATATTAAAGAACAAACATTAGAGACATAAATAAAAATCTTTGCTTTACACAGGTGAATGATTTAACATGGTAATAGTCATTTGTCAGGCCTCAGAAAAGGGAAAAAAATTGAAGGGATTTTTTTTTCTTCAGCATGAAGCAGTAATCAAGTCAAAGAAAAGCTTTCAGTAATTATTATTATTAGGAATAATCATCAGGACTAAAAAGTGAAGCAGACAATCCACAGAGCATAGAATTAGCTCCTACTCAGAGGGTCCATGATTTCCACTAGAACGGCAAGAGGAAGTAGGAGACATCTATTAGTGAGCCGCGAGTGGAGCAAAGTTTCCCGGTCAAAATCTTACTTTGGATAGGGAAGCCAGCTGAATCCCCTACCCCACACACCAAGAGTGAAGAGGAGAAAGATGGCGAGCAAGCTGCCACCATCATTACCCAAAGGAAGAAGAGAGGAAGGGGGAAACATGTGTCCAGCAGTCAAAATATAACTCTTGCCAAGGAGAACCCAAATATTAGAGCATCACAATCACATGAGGGCTTGTTAAAATGCAGTAGCGGGGACCCACACCCGGGAGTTCTGATTCAGTAGGTCTAGGGCGGGCCCGAGAATGTGCACTTTAACATGTTCCCAGGCGATACCGCTGCTGCTGTTCTGAGGACCACCCTTGGGAAACCACCCCTGGAAAACTACATGCAAACGTCTAATAATAGTGAGTACTTATACTGTGCTGAAGGTGTTAGGTATGTCGTCTTATTTAATCTTTCTAACAATGCTATGAAAGGGGAATAAATACCCCCAACCTACTGTGAGGAATCTGAGGCTAAGGTGACTGGCCAGCCCAGTGAATGGAAAGGCTAATCCTAAACCCCAGTGGTCTGTACAGTCTTCTTAGCGTTGGGATTTTAAGAATCTCCCTTCAACCTGGGCACTACCAACCCCAACTAAGTCATCATGGACCACCACCACCCCCCCCCAAGAAAAATTAGAAATCGCTAAATTGACTATCAAAGTCCATAGCAGTGGTAAACTCATAAACACACTGCAGGGTAGTTTTGGGGAAACATTACTGGTGCGGCCATTATGCACTGTGAGAGGAGTAATCAATCATGTTGCAGACAGCAACTGGATGTATGCGCCAGGCCTATCAATAAGTTAGAAGAGAAATGGAATAAGAGAATGGAAGGCTCCCAAAGAATCGTGTTAGGGACAGGTCAGAGAAGCATGGTCCTTACCACACATGAGTAACATACAGTGAAGGTAACCAGGGAGCCATCATGGACCCTGGGGAGAAGTTTGGATGGGGAGAGCTTGGAAGAAAGGAGTTCGAAATCAGAGATTGGGAGATGAATAAAACTGCCCCAGGGAAACACTGACCCAAGCAGGAGCCAGGGCACAGCAGTAGAGAAGTTGCAGAGGTGTGGCTCTCCCATGTTAATGAATTCTTCTCATACCACCCCCATAGCCCTCTGAAGCAGCCTCCACCCTAGAGACAAGGCAGTAGTCAGGAGAACAGCTTTGGAATATAACAGACTATACCTGGGTGACATTGGTTACAAGCCTCCTCTATACCTCCATTCCTCATCTGTTTAATGGACCTAATAATTCCTGTCTCCAATGGTTGTAAGAATTAAATGAGATAATATATGTAAAGCATTTAGTATCTGGGGCATCATGCCAGCTCAGAATCTGCTGGCTCTTTTACTATTGTTGCTCTTCTTGCTTTGTTATCATCAGCTTTAATATTGTCATCCTTGGGGCGCCTGGGTGGCTCAGCTGGTTAAGCGTCTGCCTTCGGCTCAGGTCATGATACCAGGGTCCTGGGATGGAGCCCAGCATCAGGCTCCCTGCTCAGCAGGGTGTGTGCTTCTCCCTCTGCCCCTCCGCCTGCTCGTGCTCTCTCTCTCACGCTCTCTCTCAAATACATAAATAAAATCGTTTTAAAAATTAAAAATTTAAAAAATATATTGTCATCCTCAAGGGAAGAGTAATTATGTCAGAGGGAAAATTTAATGGCCCACATAATCTTCGGTGATCAGTTCACGGGTATTCCTCCTGTTAATCAAAAGCTTGGCAGTTTGGGTCGTGTAGGTCTAATGACACAGGTGCTCCTGATAGAATTAGCAAAAAAGTAAAATAAAATAAATAAAGCAGCATTTGGTGCCCTACTTTCCTCCAGTATGGTTTACATGTTCTCCTAATTAAATTTTTGAGTAAACTTCATTCCACAGCCATGCTGGGTTTACTCAGATGCACTATAGAATGATTCACAGCCTTGATAGAAACTTCTCTGCGCTGAGTGCCAAATTCCTTGCTGTAGGTGCAATATGAGATTTCATTTATTATTTTACCCTAGCGTAATTAATTCCACTGCCAGCTACCTGTTGATGACAGAGGTCTGTTGACAATGCTGAACAAAGTTTGAAGCCAAAGAGTTTTAATAACGTGTTTACTGCTGGGTGGTCTGCCACTTTTGATTAAACTTCATGAGGATTTATAACCATCTCTCCCCCAACATGTCTGCAACCTTTAAGGGATGTCTCATACAAAGGAAAGGTCATGGGTTCCAAAAGCCCTTGTTCTAATAAACACGTGAGACAGCTGATCCTGAACACACAGCGGCTTCTCATCCTTTCTCCATCCTCCCCTCACTTCCTTTTTTACAGCAATCCCCAACACGGAAAAAAATTAACAGGAACAGAATTAATGGTTTAATTTTGCAAGAGAAAAGAGAGCGTTTATGACGTCTCGGTGGGGAAAGGGGCTTCTGTCTTTGCTGATGACCCAAACATGTCTGCCAAGGAGAAATATGGTGTCCAGTCTCCCATTGAACTGCCACAGGAATGGATTGGCTGTGGCTACTGGCTTGACAGGTGCAATAAATATTAATTAGTGTGCTTGGCTACAGAGGGAGTAATGATATACACTGCTCCTCTGAAGCGTTAAATTGTAGTGTTAGTCTTGATAATGCCTCATCTTCTCCATCAAGGCAGGAAAACATTTTGAGTTACACGCATCCCTATATAGGCAAAGGAATAAAGGTTTATCTGTTGCCTGGAATTTTCCAGGTGCAAAAAGTGGGGCCTAAGACTGATCGTGAGTCAGGCACCAGGTATTCCGTGTGCGTGCGCGTGTGTGCGTGAGTAGGTGTGTGTGTGTGTGTGTGTGTGTTAATCAGCATTTCATGTGGCACAAGCCAATTTCTATAATGTTTGCTATTGTTAAGGGATAAAGCTGAAACATTTTGCTATTGTCAAGATATTTGATTGCATTGGGAATGGATTTGAAAACTCCTTGTCTAAAACAACTGCCACAAATATGCATTAAATATTAGAGGAACCGTGTTTATTAGATTACAGGAGGGGTTGGTAGTTTATGGGATGTTCCCCAGTGTTTGTGAATAAATACCTATAACAGCCTGGGAATTGGAGATGGCTGCATTCGGAAATTAAAGATAAAATGCTCTTAAAATTCAGCTCTGATCAGAAACAAATAAGACAAAACAAAGCAAAACAAAAAACAGGCGAGAAAGCCGCAAGATAAGCAAATTAACATTAGCACTGATTCCAGGCTTGCAACAAAACATGTTTTTGAAATGGGTATGTTTAGTTGTTTACACCTGAAGTTACAGCAACACAACAGCATTTCACCAAGAAAAGAGGTTCTAATTAAATACTGATATTTTCCAAATCCTTAATTATAATGGCTTACAGTTCTGCCTAAGGGCTTCTCTAGGAGCTAATTTGCTGGAATATTACCATTTACACTTTTTCATTTGTTGAAGACCGCGCTCCCTTGCGAATTGCCTTTTTAAGGTTATCGTAACTTCATTTGCCATCCTCTTTCTGGGAATGTTTCCTACCCCCCGTATAGGAAAGCTAGCTAGAAACTTGGCAAACAAAGTTTCGTTTGGGATGGAATTCTTCCCCCTCCTGCATGGCTTAAATGTGTTGATATCTGTTTCTGTGCTGCAGCTGCAAAGAAACAGTTTTTGGCACTGGCGATGCATGTGTGTTTCTTATTCTCTCCTGGAGTCCTGGGTCCTAGCAGCACATCCTCAAGCAAGCATTTCTGGAGCTACAGGGAGCCCAGGGAAGCAACACTGGATGGGCACTGAAATATTAACTAATGATGAATTGCCCTGAATTAGCAGGCACCTGGGAACTGGGACTGGACCATTTCTGCAAAATAGGCCCGTCGGCAATCTCCCAGGACACAGCTCCAATCTGTGGGACATACCTTCCCCAATTGCCTCCACTCCTGCAACATTTACACCTGCTTACCTAGAGAAGAACAGTCCATCTTCCCCCCCAGCCTTTGGAAAGCTTTGACTACCGCCTGGAGGTGAGCTCCACAACTCTAGCCCTCTACAGTTCCTGTCTACCAGACCCTTAAACACAAGGGACCAACATATGTAGGAAGCTGATGAGGAGTAGGAACTAATACATGACTAGTCACCTCTTGTCCCCAGCATGGAGTCAGACCTCTAGAGCTTTATCTTTGGCAAGGTGGACCAAGAGGTGAACAAGGAAGCCAATGGGATAAAAGCTAGGCATATTCTCTAGCCTCAGGTAAAAATGTGCTCCCTACGATCCCCAGGACTACAAGATTCTATCTAGCTGGTAGGAAACAAATCATGAAAATGGCCAGGTTTTTAACTGTCATCAAAATATAGATAATTAATGAGATCCTTGAAGAAGATTAGAATGCGGATGCCATGGCCCCATTATTGAACACTGCCTTAGCGGTATAATGTGTCCTTCTTACTTTGAAAAATTTCGAAGTCCAATGCCCTCAACAAAAATCAAGGTATTTCCAAATGCAAAGCAGGAGATAGTATTCAGACCCATACTGGGCCCACGAAAATGAAAAGTCCACAAACTGAATACTGAGAAAAGTATATCAAAACTTGAACCAGCTTTGATTCTTTGAGCTCCGTAAATTCTTTAAGACTTTTTCATACTTAAGATGCCAAATCTGCTGTAGTCCTGGGCTATGACCTAATGATTGGAATCACTAGGTTTTCCCTAGGCATGGTTAAGAGACTCAAACAGAAAAACATCTAGTTAGATGCAATTATGCTTTTGCCCAGAAGAACAGAAAAGTCCCTATTGAAACCTCCAAAACTATATATCTTAAATGCATGTCTAAATAAGGGGGATTTAAAATGAAAATGCTAATGGAATTTGGAACTAGACAGATCTGGGTTTAAGCAGGGATTCACCAGGAGTTATACCATCTCAAATCACTTGAGCCTCAATTTCCTCACCTGTAAATTGAGTAGAGTGGTATTTTTCTCAAAAGGCTATTAGGAGGATCCAACGAGATTTTGTAATGTTCGGCAAAGTACTCAGTGCTAATAAATAGATGCTATACACAGTAGTTACATGATAGTAATTATTATAATTATTGCCATTAAATTAGATTTCAAAATCTTCACCATGATCCATAAGGTCCGGCATCATCAGATTCCTCTCCACAGTCATAGAATGTGGTAGGCAGAATTGCAGCTGGCAAGAAGACTCCACACCCCAATCCTGTGAATCCGATGAGGTATCACACCCGTGAATATGTTACAGTGAATATGTCTGAGGGGCAAATCAACGGATTTTAAAATAGGGAGACTATCATGGATTATCCAGGTGGGTCCAATAAAATCACATGAGCCCCTAAAGCAGAGGCAAGCAAGGCAGGCAGATTCAAAACCTGAGAAGGACTTAATCTGCTTAATCGACTTGCCAGCTCGAAAATGCAAAGAACCACATGGATAATGGGAAAAAGAAGTGCCAACCACCAGCGAGGACCCTGAGCCTCGGATGTGAACTAGCCTGACAGCCACCTTGATTTCTGCCTTGACAAACTCTAAGCAGAGAATTCAGCTTATGAGCCACAGAAATTGCGAGATACTAAACGGATGCTGTTTTAGGCTGCTAAGTCTGTGGTGATCTGTTATGGCAGCAATAGAAAACTACCTCATTGTCATGTGATACGCTGCCTGTGTGTGTCTGTGTCCAAATCTCCTCTTTCTGTAAGGACGCCAGTCATGGATCAAAGGCCCACCCTACTCCAGCATGACCTCATGCTCACTTAATTACACCTGCAATGCCCCTATTTCCCAATAAGGTCCCATTCTCAGGCACTGGCGGTTAGGATTTCAACATGAATTGCAGGGAGGGGAGAGACACAATTCAACCCCTAACAATCTCAAAACTACAGTGTGTGATTTTGATGTTTATCAGAAGGGGGTATGTTCTCCAGGTCTGTGTCGGCCCTGCTCCTCTCTCTGCTCACGCATGGCTTCCCATCACCCGGGGAGACCACAGTGGCCGAGGTCAGAGGCTGCCGCTGCTGCCATGGAGGCTGCGACAGGAGGGAGCAATTAGGGGAAAGGCTTGTTTGTGAAAGCCAAGCTCCGTCTCCTCATTGCTTTCTCTCTCGCTCCCTGGTTCATCTTTGCTCTCTGCCCGGGCTCTTGGGTAGTCATTCATGGGAGAGCCCGTGACGGGCATGGAGAGCGGTGAAAATGGGAGCACTGTCTTGGACGTTTGATTTGGCAAATGACATTTTTACAAAAGCATCTGCAGAAATCGGGTTGACTCCTTCCTTTCTTGACCATTCTAACTGGAGACAAAAATAGAAACATGTACAGCGACCACCAAAATTAATGGAGCCAGATGATTAAACCCTAAAATACCCGCTCCTGACTCTGCAGCCAGTCACAACTCATAGATGTTTTATTGTACTAGCAAGAGACCACAGCACAGCTTGAAGTGTGACTTTGAGGTCACTGAACACGGGGAATTCTCCAACTGTTTCACAGCTACCACAGAGTACGTGTGTGGAGCCTGCATATTTGCAGGGGGGAAAAAATCTATGTTTTAAAATTAGCCAGTCAAAATTTTCCAATAATAGAAAAATGTAAGATGAAGCCCATGAAATATGCTTCAGGGCATTTACTACATATTGGGACTGGAACAAAGGACCTCCGGCTTTCAGTACAATATGTGTTATGTTCCTTGAGCTGTTTGTTCCCACTCATCGCAGGCTTCCCGCTAGCCCATGGCTACTAGAAGGAAAGCAGCAAGAATAAAACAGTCTAATATCCAAACTATGTTGCTTTTTATGGGAGTCCTGGCATTCTGGTTCGAGTGTTCCAAAATAATAATTAGATATTTTAAGCTGGTTTAGCTAGGGGACTAGCAAAGAGAACAGACTCTGCCCTTTGCAGTAGAGGGACATGTATTAACACCATAGTGCCTGGATCTTCAGGGAGGTCTGAGGAGTCCAAAGAAAGGAACAGGTGGCCACAGAAACAAAGGAGCATTCTGGAAACACAGGGCCATGGTTGTCCATCAACTGATCAGTTGTAGAGCGTGAATAGGTAAACAACACTCTACAAACGTACAGCCCACAGTTCACTTGACGGTAATAACCCGCAGACACAACTGACCATGAAAGATATGAGTAGGGATTTTCTTTGCGGGAAGATGTGAATTCTCCTAGCTGTCCCTTGCTATAGCTTCCCGAGGCTCTGTTAAGCCACTGACCTGTGGCATTCTTCACCTGGACCATAGCCAACCTCAACCGAGGCAGAGGCTAGGTCACTAAATAATTAGCCCCCCACTTGCAAAAGGAGGGGTTTTCCCAGCCGTTTCCAACACAAGGTGCAGCATTTTCACTGGAAGCACTACTTTAACAAGAAACAAATATATTCAAAGACATACATATGAACAGATTTTCTGCTCGATAGATGATGCTCCCTCAGAACTGAGCTTCAGGTGCCCCCCAGTAATTTCCCATTACACTCTGTGATGTAGCTGTCACCGGTCAGAACGGAATAATGGGCAATTCCTACAGTGAGGAAAGAACAATTGGAAAATCCATAAACTGTCTCTGGTTAGCTTAGAGGAAGCAAAATGATAGCCATGAGAATAATCCATATTCCTGAATTCATTTTCAATAATTAAAACTCAAATATCACATTTAAATAAAATCTGAACTTTTGGATTCGCTTTAAAAATTGGATGATCTGGCCACGCTGGGCCTGCCTTTCCCCATTATCACAGAACAGCCCCAGTTTACCACAATCCCCACCGACTTGACTCATTTCTGTTACCTGTCTGACCAAGGGTATATTTCAACTTCTGACCCTTGATTCTGCCCATTGCCAGGTCAATTTCTTTCTGTAAGGAAAAGCCTCTGTATTGATTAAAAGTTTTTAAGACATTAACCTGAATTTTCTTAGCCTTGGTCACTGCATGTGAAATTCAATACTCAAACTATCCCCAAACATCTTCAATTGCTATTCAAGTCAGATGCATTTACTTAAACAAGCAATTAGCCTTGGCATAAAAGGCTGAAGAGAAATGAAGTTCATGAATCTGCTACTTGTTCTTCCCTAGATGATGCCATTACTCATTGTCCAAGTGTTGATGTGTAGCAAACATTGTGCCAATTTTGGTACCAAGGAGATTGGAGATAGGAATGTCTAATGTTTCAGAAAGCTCAACAGGGCAGAAGGTGGGGTTGGCTAAGAAATGGAAAATTTTCTAAATGTCTACTGTGCCTACAATGCTCTACCAGGCAGGCTGTGGACTTGGGGAGAGGGGTAGAGATTGAGAGAATGGACCCAAAAATTATAAAGTGTATACAGTTGACCCATGAACACCGTGGGGGTTAGGGGTGTTGACCCCCTGTACGGCTGAAAATCCATATATAACTTTTGCCCTCCCAACCTCAATTACTAATAGCCTACTGTTGATTGGAAGCCTTACAGATAACATGAACAGTCAATTAACACATATTTTATATGCTTTACATGTTATATACTGTATTCTTAAAATAAGGTAAGCTAGAGAAAAGAAAATGTTACTTAAAAAAATCTTTTTTTAAAAAATTTTATTTCTTTATTTGAGAGAGAGAGTTGAGGGGGGGAGGGGCAGAGGGATAAGGAGAAGCAGACTCCCTGCTAAGCAAGGAGCCCGAGGCAGTGTTCGATCCCAGTACCCCAGGATCATGACCTGAGCCGAAGGCAGATGCTTAACTGATTGAGCCACCCAGTTGCCCTGCTAAGAAAATCGTAAGGAAGAGAAAATACATTTACAGTTCTGTATTGTATTTGCCAAAAAAAATCTATGCATAAGTAGACCTGCATAGTTCAAACCCATGTTGTTCAAGGGTCAACTGTATATTAGATATATGAATATGAATAGACATATATGTAGCAAATATATGTCATATGTATATGACATACTTGTCATTGGTTGGGAAATCAATGACTGATATTTATCTATTTATTTATTTAAGATTTTATTTATTTATTTGAAACAGAGAGAGAGAGAAGGAGTACAAGCAGGCAGAGCAGCAGGCAAAGGGAGAGGGAGAAGCAGGCTACCTGCCAAGCAGGGAGCCCAATGTTGGGCTTGATGTGGGTCTCAATGCAGGGCTTGACCCCAGGACCTTGGGATCATGACCTGAGCCAAAGGCAGACGCTTCACCGACTGAGCCACCCAGGCACCCCAATGACTGGTATTTAATGCACAAGTATAATTAAGATATTTTACAGCTTAAATTTTAAATAAGAAAGACAAATTCACTGTGTTATCTAAAGTCTCTTTATAAAAGATTCATAGATTGTAAAATATATGCACAAACATGCTGAAAAAAATTCAAAAGTATTTAGTCATTTTCACCTCTCTGCATGGAAACAACAACCAGTGCTACTTGTAGAACATTCTCTATGAAACCTGATTTGAGTTTGCCAAAAAGGAAAAGATGGGTAAATTAAAAATCCATACATCTTTTACCACTGTCTATGGTGAAGGGCAAAGGAAGATTGTGTAGACATTGCTCACAGGCTCCCATCTCCCTTCTTTTCTCCAAAGCCCTATACTTTCCCTACCCTGGAGGGCACCCTCCCAAATCCAAGACCCAGGACATGTCCTCCCCCTGGATGTCAAAAGCCATGAAATGGAGCTGAAGTGACCGACTGCTTCTTCTCTTAGACAGAAGGCTTATCCAAATGCAAGGCGTAAAAGAAATAAACTTTTAAAAACAAACACTAATATTCAAGCACTTATAGAATAAGCCTGTTCTTTCACAACTTAAGCAAGGACTTGACTGAAACAGATATTCTTGCTAAATCTGAAAGAATGGCTGGGGAAAAAAAAGAAAAAGACATTTTGACTCAGTTGTTTTGTAAAAGATTGGGGAGGGATAAGTTGCTGTACAACTACATTTCTTAATTTATTAAATAAATATTTACTGAGTACCTACTGTGTGCTAGGCTATGTACTAGATACTGGGGTTATAAAAATGTGACCCCTGACATAAAGGACCCTGTCCAACAGAAGTCAGACGTAATAAATGCTGAAATAACAGTATGTACAGTATGGAAGTATTTCAGAAAAAAAGGCATAGTGGATGTATTAATTAGCTACTGCTGCATAACAAAGCACCCCCAAACTTAAACTCAAAACACCAACCATTGATAATTGCTCGCACGTCTAAGGGTCAGCTGGATGATTCTGCTGATCTCAGCCTGGCTCAATTATGCACCCGTGGTCAGATGTTGGCTGCCTCGTCCAGGACAGCCTTGGCTATGGCAACCTAAGCTGACTTGGTTCTTTTCACGTGTCTCACTTTCTAGTAGGATTCCCTGGACATGTCCTCAAAAAAAAAAAAAAAAAATGCAGAGGATCAAGGAGGAAAGAAGGCAGAAACTGACCCATGCTTTTTCTTTTTTCTTTTTTTCCAAGCCTCTGCTTGAGACAAGTTTGTTACTGTCCCATGGGCCAAAGCAAGTCCCATGAATAAGCCCAGTGTCAGTTTGGGAAGAAACCATCAACTAAGAGAACAAAGGACATAGATACAGGGAGGCCTTTTAATTAGGCTCATTGATGCAATCAACCTACCACAGTGGGGAAAGAAGGATATGGGACTGTTTTCCTAGGATGAATAGATTTTTTCAAAGTACAGACAGGGAAAGGGATTCCACGGGTAAGAGGAACAGAAGCACAGTCTCTCCATCGTAAAGGAGAGACAGGAAGAAAGAAAGGAACCGGAAGCTAGGAGACCAGTTAGGAGCTATTGCTGTTGTACAAGGAATGAATGATGTAATGAGGACTTATAATAAGGTGGCAGCAGCAGGGAAGGCCAGAAGAAAAGGATTCAAAGTCATCCTGAGAGCAGAATCCACAAGAACAAATGACTGTAAGAGTGGGAAGAGAGAAGAATCAAATGTGAGCTGAAGTATGTTGAGAATCTGAGTTCAGGTCATGAAACAGGAGCAAGTTGGGGGGCAAAAAGACAGGACAAGTTCTGTTTTCGTCGTGTCGGTGTAGAGGTATCTGCTAATGCAGTGAGATCGAGTAATCTGCCATAGGAAGAAGAAAATTTTCCGAGATGAATGAACACGGCTCAGGGCAGTTGTGGTCAATTGCAAAGAGCCACGAATATGGAGCTGGAACTGCTGGAGTCCCAGCTCTTCCCCTTATTAACTGTGTCAAGATATGAGGATAAAGCAGAGAAGAAAATGGCAACACAGGGGGTTACCAGTTGTCATTTACTGCTACGTTCTGAATCCTTGTCTTTGCTTTTGCTCTAGTGCAGCCTCTTCCCTCAGCCTGCATCTCCTGTTCATTTTTAAAAACCAGCCATGCCTACAAAATTCTAAGGGAAATAAAAAAGATCTGTGCATCCAGAGGGACATGCATTTCACCTACAGGTTTCAGAAACCATTTGGGATTTTTTTTAATATCAGTGAGCTCTGTTCAGATAAGCTACTGCTGTAATTTTTTTTTCTTTAAGCCTTTAAGTTACTGTAATTTTAAAAATAACCTCAGCTGTTTTGCATTTATATTAAGACTTATTTTTGCATTATTATTTCATCAGGAAAAACTTGACTCAAATAACTTTTAGATATGATTTCAAAAAAGGTTACTGAGTTTGTAAATGTGATTAGATTGGATTTGGATGCGAAAAAGTTTTCCAGAGAAACATATGTACAATGTGATGTTGAAAGTGTACAGATGAGCAGAGAGCCATTATACCAAAACTGACTCCACACGCCTTCGTCAGCATATCTATTCCAAAAATTGAGGTTAACTCTGGAGTGAAGAGAGCACAGAATAACCGAGGAGCCTTTGGAATAACCACAATTAGTCAGGCCAAACACATTCCTGGAAAGGACTGAATTTGATCTGGGTTTCAGGGAACAGAGCATGGGAAAGAGAAAACGATGCAGAAGAACTGGCAGGGAGATGGCCTGTCCTGTGCTGTACGACCAGCAAGCTTCTGCAACTGGAATAAAGAGTTGAGTTGAGCGCGGGATCCCGAGGCCATTGAAAACCCCTGAACATGCATTTAAAGACCAAGCTCATTAGAGCTTAGCCTTTATAGACTCTCTAGACCTGTTCCTTTCCTCTCCAAGCTTCTCTCTCCCTACTCCAGTGAGATGGCTCCACCTCACTATCCTACCAGCCCGCCATACTTCAGAACTAGGGTTGGCTTCTGCCTAGATTGGGAGTCTGGCTCTCAATGATGGCTGTGTGGTAGTGTCACAGGTGAAGCTTTGTCAGCCCTGCTATTTGTTTTTAATATATCTGTCCTCCCTCTCCAAAAGAACAGAGGACAGATATATTAAATTCCTTGGCATCAGAGTGTAAGTTTAATGCAAGTTTGTGGAGAAAATGGTGAAGAAAATCAACATTTGTTTTGAGGGTGATTTTAATGAATCCGATAATGATTGACACCTCCCTACAAAAACATGATTCATAGGTCACAAAGAGAGATATGCATTCCTCCTCCTTGTGGCAGATTAATGACTTTTTGAAAGCTGCCACCTTTGAGAGGCTGCAAAAAGGATCACAGGGAGAGACTATGTAAGACGGTAAGTCAGTGATTCTCACCCAGTCTTTCAGCATCTCTCAGAAAGGCTCGCTTGGTCTGTAACTCACTTCTATTTGCTGTGAGGCCATGCCCAAAAGAGGGACGTTAGGCTTCTGTTGTTCTCCCTTTTAGAGGGGCTAGCATGAGAATAGCCTTGTGAGAAGGGCAAAACTGTCCAAGTTTGGTGGCCAAATAATCTGTGTGTAGGTACCAGCTGTAAATAGCTGTTAGAATCACAAGCTGCCAAGGTGAGCACAGGACAGCCCCTCTCACTGGAAAGAGGGTGTTGTCGAGGGTCCCCAGAACCACCTTCAGGTTCAACGATTCACTGGAAGGACTCATAGAATTCAGAAAAACTGCTATACCCACTATACGGTTCACTATAGTGAAAGGGTACAAATTAAAATCAGCAGAGACCAGGCACAAATTTCCAGTTGTCCTCTCCCCATGGAGTTACACATACAGCACTTCAATCTTCCAGAAACGATATGTGATAACACATATAGAGTATAGCTGAGCAGGGAAGCTCACCAAGCTTTAGACTCCAGGGTTTTACTGGGAGTCACATAGGCATGGAGGACCCTTGTGGCTGACCTTCATTACTCAGCCTCTGGGACCACCAGAGGTCAAACTGATATCACATGGTCCAAGGCCCTCACCATAAATCACATTGGTGTAATTCAAGGCCACAGGTAAACAAAGACATTCTTGTCAAGTAGAATATTCCAGAGTCTCAGAGGTTATCTCTCAGGAGCCAGTCAAGGGTCAGACGTTTCTTTGGAATGTGCAGGGTTTGAACATCTCAGGCCTGCTGGGTGAAACTTTTACAGCACCCACGGGGAACAGCTCAGGATATACTTCCAAGGCCATTCACTGGAAAAATCCTGCTTGTCTTTTCAGGGAAGGGAGCTCTGTTCTGGCAATCCCCACGTTCTTTATTCTTGCAGTGAAGGCCAAAACTGAAGTCCACACATACATATCTTTGAGTTCACAATTTTACGTCTGTAAAGCACAATACTTTGCAACTCCACGTGTGATAGAAGAGCATCATTTATATGCCAAAAAATAAGAATGAAAACTCAAGTCTTTCAACATTGTCTGTGCTAATTGACCTTCTGCTAAACATTTTGAAAAGTCAAAAAATAATCTTTAGCCTTGAAATAGTCTTTGGCTTTCAGTATTTTCTTTCCTTCCTCCGTACATGTGATCATCAGATTTTTTTTTAATGCATACATCATAGAAATATCCAGAGTTGAACTTTTGGAAGGCCTCAAAGGCAGGTCAAAACATCTTAATACAATTCCTCTCCAGAGAGACTAATATAATATCCTTAAGACAATTCATTCTCTCAGATTATACCCTGGTCTGTGAAATCTGTGGGGTTTTTTAATACAAAACTCTGAAGGCCTTTATCCATTTTTTTTTTTTTTTTTTTTTTTGCTGCTTACTTTAAAGTGCTTACAAATTAGATCTGTGCTCTTTGGCCCACGTTGATTTCTTTGCTTTTGTGTTTAATACTTCTACCAAAGGGCCATGGAAGCTTCTAGATATGCTAAGAATCCTACCTTTTTATAGATTGAGAGGAACACAAACTACAACATTCAGAGAACCGAACAAAGACTGGAAGTTTGCTTTGAACCTGGGACTCTCCCGCACGTACCCAAGCCCATGCCAAATGCGTACAGGTGTGCGCCACACGAACAGATGAACGAATGTGATTATAAGAGCTCTTAGGATGCACCTGAGCCCATAATGCATTTCTCCCAAAGTGGACTTGTGCATCTGTTACGAACTTGAAGTATTTGTTTACTTGCCAACAGAAAGCTACTTAAATTGCTAAGCTTGTACCCTATTAGGGCTTATGATTTTAGAAAGGAAAAAAGAAAGAAAAAGGATAAGATGAGATGACATGACAGGAGTGTCACCGTGTGCTCAATGCCTTCCAGGGAGTCCAGAGCCCAGCAGAAGAGGCACAAGATTTGAGGTGTCCTAACTTTCAAAAATATTACAGTAATCCTATCACCATCCTTTTGTTCTGAGAATGCATTGTTACGTAAGGAGAATGTCAAATTGTAAAGGTTAATTAAAGGCTTTTGTAATAAGGTTTGTTGAAAGCAAAATATATATATATATGCATATATATATATTTAAAAAATAAATATGGGAAAGATGTCCCCCACCCCAGACCCTGGATGTTATTAAAGATACTCTCTTTATAGGGTCCTTCTCCTCCTTCGCAGTAACACCCATGCCCTAGATTCTTGCTCCTCTACCCACTTCGCAGTCTCCCAAACCTGTTTTTCTATACACTCCTCCAATTTTTCATTCACTGAACAAATGACTTTTAGTGCCCACTCAATCAGTCCCTGCCCCCAAGGAGCTTAAATTCAAGTGGGGCAAAACAGATCATTAACATAATATATATGCAAATGAAGTATGTTAGAAGGTGCTGAGTACGGCAAGAGAAACATAAAACAAGGTGAAGGGGATGAGAAAGTTCCAGAGGGTTGAATCAAAACTTTCCTGTAGTTTGTCTGTTTTCCTTTGTGCTTCTCAGCTGTACTAGCTCGGCTTGATTTGCTGCTGGGAGAAAATAAATCCTATTCCTTTCTTCCTTGCCTTCCCACTAGAGTGTACAATGTGCCAGTAATAACTGATTTGTCATATGATTTCTTTTAATCCTCAAAACAACCTATTTGAAGAAAATAAGCCTCAGAGAAGTGAGTAACTCGGTTGAGGTCAAGTAGCTACTTAGTAACAGAATAGGAATCTTGAAGCCACGTTCTCAGAAACCAAGTTGCCTAGACTTTCGTACCCATTGTCACTCCCATTGTTTGACACCAGAAAGAAAAACTAAAGGTATGAATATCAGGCCAGGTAGGTGGAGGAGAGAGAGTCCCAGGCAAAATGACAAAGGCACCACTCACAAGGCAATAGGTAAAGTGTTTTAGTTCCTTCTATGGGCACCCATGCAGCCTTCCACAAATGCTTACGGAGTGTCTATTAGGGGCCAGGTGCTAGGAGTCATCATCTACTTTGCCTGCAAATAAGATATAGTAATTCAAATCAATAGGCAGTGGCGGGCTGAGGAACACATGTTTTAAATAAGAACAAGATATCATATTAATAATTGTCTCTTGGATCTATTGACTTTAATGGAGTCTAGGAAAAATTTTGATATATGGAAAGGAAGAAGAAATAAAGGACATAGGAAGTGTAAATAAACTCACTTGAGAACTAAGAGCGGCATTAAGTCTGAAATCAGAGTGCTCCCCGTTACCTTAATAGTGAGTTCAGTAAGGTGAAGGAAGGCAATAGCGTTAACCACTGCAAATTCCTCCTAAAACCCTAAGGAGAGAGCTTGTGGGAAAGAGCGATGGTATAACAGATCAAGCATAGGACCTAAGACTCTCCTATCCTGACTGTCATTTAGCAGTTTTGTGACCTTTATCTATAAAGTGAAGTTAATAATCCTTACCCAGCGGGGCTAGAATTGCATAAGGTCACACATGTGATTGTGGCATCAAGTGAACATTTCACCAGAGCTCTTGCATCTGCAGGGGACAGAAATGCAACTCCAAAGGTTATTTATTGGCTTGCATGGATTTAAAAAACGCAGTGCTAGTGCTGTAGGTATGCCTAGAGGTGAGAACTCCACTGACGTCACCAAGAGCCCAGCTCTCTCCATGTCTTGGCCATGCTCTCGTTTGGGCTAACTTTATTCTCAGGTTGGCTCTTCCCTTGAGAGACAAATGGCAGCTGGCAGCACCAGGCTCGATCTTCAGTTACACAGCTCTTTTGCCATAATTCAACCCCAGCTGTCAGAGGGCCGTCCTTGGCCGGGACCGGGTCATGGAGCTACCTCTAAACCGTCATTACGGACAAAGCAATTCTGCGCTTTGATTTACCTGCTAGGGGCAATATGCCTTGCTTGGGAGACAGAGATAAAGTCAGCTTCAATTGATCTACAAACACTAAAGGAGAGAAGGGTAACATCCCAGTGGAAAACCCAAAATGCTACTGTGCAAAGAAAGAATATAAGATCCCGAAAGCAAACTAAACTGACCAGTGTGCAAGGTCAGTTAGTATTGTCGCATCTGGATCTGCTGGACTTGGGCACCGTGTTTCTGAATAGACCAGAAATAGAATATAAAACCCAGCTCCTTGTGCTAATTATGTTTTCTAAATAATGTTTCTTTTGCTGGAAAATGTAATAATAATACTGCTTTCTCTGAGCACAGAGAGCCCACTTAAATAGCCTTGTGCTTCAGAAAAAAAAAATCACTAAGCAAGAAAAATGCATTTCTTGCTTGGCTCATGAGCTGGGAAGAGGATATTGGAATATTAATATTTAGTGCATGCACCTAGAAATGACCCTGTGTGCATAAATACGTCTTAGCATCTCCAATTATACCTACATCAAGGAAAAAAATTAAATTATGATGTACTGCTGTGAAGAAATGAAATGAAACACCAGACATATATTAAAGTTAAAGAATAGAAATGAACCCACAACACAAGAAAATTTGGAATCTCACATACTCCGCTTTCCTTAATATGGATCTCTGTGCGTCCCTGTCTGTTTCTATTGACTAGTTATGAACTTGGTGATATATAAAATTAATAGCTTTTTACCTTTCCCTTTGCCTAAAGAACTTGATATTGCAAGTCTCTCCCATCTTAGATACAGCATCTTTCTCTTCCTATCACTCAATTCCTCCATTGTTTCATGGCCAAGATTCTAGAAAAGGCAGACTACACTAGCCCTTCCTACTTTCTTGCCCAAATTGTCCCACACTTGTGTGGACTATTAAAAAAAAAAAAAAAAGACCGGAAAAGAGCCCTGGGAAACAGCCATATATAAAACATGCCATGGAAGAGAAGAACACCTGAGACAGCTCAGAGAGGTATAATGAAAACCAAGAGTGAGGGTTGTCCCGACAGTCAAAGCAAGAGAGGTTTTCTTGAAAGATAAAGAGGGCAAAATCAACTACGTGCAAGACTGAGTAACATAAGGACTGGAGACTATCTCTTGAAATAATAGCCAGAAGCTCCTCAGGGATCTTGATGAGAGACATTTCACTGGTTAGGGCAGCAACTAGACTGTGGTGGCTTAAGGAGTAAATAAGAAGAAAGTAGATATGGAGAACATCAGCCGATCTTCAAAGAACTCAACTGAGGGAGCAGAAATAGCTAAATGGAGATGAGGGGTAAGGGAGCATTTGTTTATTTGACTGGTTGAGTGGGTGGTAGTTTTTAAGCTGGAAGAAAGCTGAGACTGCTTACTAAAGGGCATAAAAGCAGTATGGAATTAGAAATTGGCAATCCAGGAATCAGAGAGAGTAGGGGGGATGGTGGCTAAGCTTTCCACCACCGCAGTGTTCTATCAAAAACACAGTTTGCGTGGGCTTCGCCCCCCTCCCTCCTAGTGCAGTCAGTAATTCCTAATTGTGCACAGGTTAAAATTTCATCCTCAGCTTTGCATTTAAATGATCTCCCCAAGGTCTGATTTCATCACTCCCACATTACGTCCCTCAAGTCCTACTCAGAATGATGTAGAGAGCCTTTCCTTACTTCTTTTTCTTCTCTCTTAAGACCTAGCTCAAGTTCACTTTCCTCTTTGTTTGCCCCCAACTACCTCAGTTCTCAGCAGTTACCCCTTTATGGCACTCCTGTAGGATTTATATGGTTCCTCACTTTTCCTAACTTGTGTCATTACTCACCCACTCATGTACACGTTTCCTGCTCCCTAATCAGTTGTCAGCCCATGAAGGGCTTTGCCCATCTGACATCCAGCAGAATCCCCCACTTAGACTGCAAGGCCCTTGTACGAAGGACAGATGTGATAGAGTGGTCTTGTAGGCATTGGAAAAGGCTGAAATTGACTCTATGAATGTCACCAGTGACCTTGTGGGAATAACGGGCGGGTAGAGTAGGGAGCAGCAGGAGCCAAATAAGACACATAAGACACACAAGACAGCGAAGGGGAATGCACAATCCTGAAAGGGTCCAAGTCTTTTGATAAATAGTCATTGAGCAACTGTGAACAGAGCACTGTCCTGGATGTGAAGATACAGCAGTGAACAAAGCAGAACATGTCTCTGCCCTCAGGGAACGTAGAGTCCAGATTAGCAGACAGACATTAAACATGTCATTTCAAATGTGACAAGTGGAAGAAAAAGGGAAGAGTACTAGGAGACAGCATCGCAGCCTGTATATTCCCAGTGGCTTGAGCCAGCCCGATGTGCATGGATACTCCCTGACTGAAAGGAGGGAGGGAAAAGAGTAAGTAAGGAGGGAGGGAGAGAAGAGAAAGGATGAGAGATCGAAGGACAGAAAGGACGGAGAAAGGACATTAATTATGAATCCGAATACCTCGTATGTTATTGATGGTTGGGATAAAAACGTCAAAGTTAAAAAAAGGTTCAACCCATTTGTTCACAAAACAGTCATTAGGCGCCTACGGCGTGTGAGGTAGTGCGATGGCGTTATTTTCCATTTATTACAGGTGAGACAACCAGCAGTAAGATTTAGATTGTGGTGAAAACAAAAGGAGCCCTTTGAACAGAATCGCTTCTAGAATCTCTTGCTTGCTTCTCTAACATCCTGGACCTCGGCCATCAACTCTATTTAACAGGGTCCTACACACATTAGTTTGTTGCGTTGAACTGCTGACTGCTGACGTTAAGGTGAGTTTTTTCGAAGACTCCTAAGTGGGGCAGATAAACTGTAGCCACTCACTAACTTCAGAGTCTCTGTGTGTGAGACACAGGGTATGCTTCTCTCGTTTCTGAAAAGGACTGGAATTTGGGATAGTTCCTGAACACGCACATCCTGACAGAAGATAGGATGGTACGTGAGAGACACCTCCTGCTGCTGGTAAACAGCTACCATACCGACATGTGACACCGCGTCATGTGTCACATTATTTGTCATTTTAATGCAGTCATATAACTGCAAGATTACAAAGTTAAATTTATGTAAATCATGTTTTGGAAATTACTGGAGCAGACTGTGGGGGCTGTTTGTACTCAATCTGCTAATGAAAGGACCCGTCTCACCAACAGAAAATCAAATGAAGGAAATATTTTGCTGCACTTCCTTTGGTCTATTTTGAAGATGTAAAGGATTCTGTGAAGAATGTTTCCCCCAAAGGCTTTAATTTGGAAGAGATGGGAAAGAGAGAGAAGTCTGTGTTCATCCATTGTTAAAGAGGCCACCTTGGGAGCTGGGGAATGTTCCCTTTGGTTTATGGTCTATTCGGCAAAGCTGGTGGTATTTCTGCTCCCAACTGATTAATCTATCAAACCCCCAATGTTCTCAAGGAACCACAGACTCAGGCAATCGTTATGAGAATGATGTCCCTGCATTATGAATCTAACATTCATTTTCATAGATGGCAGCATGACTAATGATGATGCTTCGCATTTCTATAACAATTTACAGTTTCCAGCCCACTTCCACATTGATCATCTCATTTGATTCTCACGACAACCCTGTGAGGTCTGAAGGGCAGGAATTATTGTTCTTATATTTCAAATGAGGAAGAGAACTCAAGGCTCAGAGGGGATGTCACCTCCCAGTCTAGTAAGCAGTGAAGTCATAACTGTAACGTAGACCTTCGGATATTGATTTCAACATTCTTTCCATAGACAATTTCCCCAAATTGTTTCTGAAGAACCATGGTCTGGAGAGTTATGCTGTGAAAACAAAACTATTTCTGAGCATATGTGTATACGTACACATTAATATACATAGCAATATATGCAATAGACACACATTATATTCCTTGTATCAGCCCAGGTTCAGTGCAGGAGACAGAAACGACTCTAGTGTTTCAAGCAGAAAAGGAATTTAATATGAGAAATTAGGTGATTACAGAATTTTCGGAAGGGCGGGAGGAAGAGAAGTCAGGGGCTGCCCCAGGCTGCCACAGTACAGACGTCTGGAAGCTGCGACTGTCACACAACCAAGACAAAACTGCCTATAAATAATCACATCCCTGTGACCTTGCTTACCAGCATCAACAGCAGGAAAAGAGCCTACCTCTCACTTTCACTTTCCAAATGTCATAGAAATGCACAGGACTGGCAGAACTGAATTCTCATCCAGAACTTTAGTTGCAAGGGAGGCTGAAAAAATGTTTTCCAAATGGGGGTGAGAGTGCCAATCACAGTCTCTGTCATACCCCTTTTAAAAATGTATGGTGCTCATTAACATTTTTAGGCTATTAAAAAAAAATCCTGCAGTAAAGGAAACTACTAAACTTTAACCTTGCTAAACTCGGTTTTTCCCCAAATCATTTGACCATGGAGCTCTTTACCCGGCAGCCCTTCACTAAGCAGAACACGTTCAGGGGAGACGTCTCGCGCGGCAGCTCGCTGGGGGCGAGCCTCACGCGGCAGGTGCACACCAACGTGTCAGCCGAGCGACCAATAAACAAGAACGCAGCCAGCCGGCGTCCGCAGCAGCCACTGTGCTGGGCCCGGGGGGCAGCCGAGTGGGCTGCTTCCGATCCGTACAACAAACACACGTGTCAGGCAGCATCCCTTTCCTTGCCGTGATTACAGTGTAGTTGAAGAAAACACCTACAGGCCTGAGCCCCAGAAATTTAAGACGCCGGAATTGATGCTAAATAGGAAATAAGCTAACACTACAAAGTGCCGTAGATAGAAATCACTGTCCATCGTTGAGGGTCACATCCAGCCAACAATGCAGGTTTGTGTTTGTTTTTTTTTTTTAAGATTTACCCATCTGTTTGAGAGAGGGCATGCGTGCGATTGCACGTGAACGGGGGGAGGGGCAGACGGAGAGAAGCAGACTCCCTGCTGAGCACAGAGGCCAGGGGCAGAACCCCAGGACCAGAGACCACAACCCAAGCCAAAACCAAGAGTGTCAGTCACCTGGGTGGCTCAGTGGGTTGAGTCTGCCTTGGGCTCTGGTCATGATCCCAGGGCCCTGGGATGGAGCCCAGCATAGGGCTCCCTGGTCGGCTGGGAGTCTGCTTCTCCCTCTGCCTCAGCCCCTTACCCCCACTCATGCTCGCTTTCTCTCAAATGAATAAATAAAATATTTAAAATCAACAACAACCAAGAGTGGACGCTCAACCGACTGAGCCACCTAGGCGCCCCAGGCAATGCATATTTTTGAAAGCACCCCAGTATTGTTGGCGAGCCAAGCACTCTCTGCTGACAGGGCCCACCACCTTCTATTGTCTCCCATCTGCCCAAATCACAAAGTGCTGTTTCTCTCTGGCACCTGTGGGCATATAAGTTTGACGCACACAGGTGGACACACACAGCTGAGGGGACTGTGGACCAGGTGGGGTCTGGACTGAGCTCTGAAGGCTGAGGGGGACAGCACCCTCCACAGTACTTCTCCTGGACTTCTGTGAGAATATTCGTTACCTATGCGAGCGAACCCGGTATGGTTAACAAGTAAGCCTGAATCAACCACCTAGACGTCCCTGAGAGCTCTGAAACGTGCCTCCTCATACTGGAGAAATTTCAGATGAGAAAAAGTAGATGAGGCAGGCCTCCACTGATTAAGGGGAGAGAGTGCATGCTCCCCTAAAGTGAGGAGGGCTTAGAAGGGGAACCCAGGATATCCCTTGTCGTTCATCATGGAAAGAGAGAACACAGGACATATAATGGCTACTGTATCTCGTTGTTCTAGTGGGGCTTGACTATGAATAAAGCAATCTTTTCTGCATCCAGATTCAATTTTTAAGCAGCTGAAGCAAAATTCTTAAAACACAATTCATCATGCACCCAGATTTGGAAATCTTATCCTGTAACAATTTGGGTGGTTTTTTTCTCCCCTCATACCCCTCACCCACCTTCTTCTCTTGAGGAAACCTAATAATTGCAGTCCATTTTTCTTTATGCTTTTGAAAGAAATGCAAGTTTAGGAAGCTTTTAAAAGCCCTAAGGAACATTAATTAGGGAACATAAAAATGAAGGTTCTTTAAAGATAGTAGTATTACTCAGGGCCATAAGAACCATCTTCAGGAAACTGAAGAGAAATTGTGAATGAAGAACCCTTCAATTACAATCTTTTTGTACCATATTGTTAACATTATTTTCAAGGAGATCGCTGTGGAATAAGAAACTACTCACTGTAAATGTTGTAATCTAGATGGTTTTATACCATAATCACTAGTGAAGTGACAACTGTTTGAAAACCAACCATGCCATCCATTGTCTTTGAAATAGAGAGTAGTGTGTATCTGAAAACAAACAAAAAACCCCACATATTCGTTCATCACCACCTTCCTGGAAGCTAATTAATATTGCTTTCCCTCTAATAGCCAATGCACACACGTCCATAGTAAAGGATATCTCCAAGGGACTCAGAAAGTGAAGGGAAGACTTTGGCCCAGGATATGGAGCTCTGGCTTCCAGAGCCTATGTGGAACACATCAAAACCAACACTCCTCGGATGTCAGCTCTTCGTTCATTCAATAAATGTTTCCTGAGTACCCACTATGTTTCAGGCACTGAATAGGCACTGGGATACAACAGTGTATGAAAGAGATGTGTGCCTGCCATCTTGGAGTTTACAATCTGCTGGGCAAGATGGACAATCAAATGAAGGGAACAATCAAATGAGAACAATGTGGGGAACAGAATTTTACCAAGAAAGAATCATAGGGAGAGTCTCCCTCAGGAACTAACATGTGCTCTAAAATCTAAAGGACTGAACTTCCTGAGAAGAAGCCACAGTGAAGGCCAAGGCATTGCAGTGGGAAAGAGTGGCATGTTTTAGGTCCTAAAATGAGGCCATTGTCAGCAAAGCAGTTAAGAAAGGGAGATGATGAAAGCCAGGGAGAGGACTCCTGATAAAGAGCCCTGGTTCCATTTTTGGGAGGAAAGGGAAGCCACTAAAAGGCTTTCTATTAGTCAGCTCAGGTTGCCTTAATAAAATACCATACACTGGGCGGCTTACACGACAGATATTTATTTCTCACAGTTCCGGGACTGGAACGTCCAAGATCAAGGTGCAGGCCAATTTGATTCCTGGTGAGAGCCTTCTTCCAGGCTTGGAGATTGCTACCTTCTCACAGTGTGCTCGCATGTCCTTTCCTCAGTGTGTGTGCATGGAGGGAGAGCAAACTCTCTGGTGTCTCTTCTTATAAGGACACTAATCCTATCAGATCAGAGACCCACCCTTATGACCCAACTGAATCTTATTATTTCCATAAAGACCCTATTGCCGAATACAGTCACATTGGGGGCTAGGGCTTCAAAATATGAATTTGGAGGAGACACAAACATTCAGTTCATAACAAGTTTAAAGCAGAGAAATGACATCATCTGATCATTTAACTTCATTTTTTAAAGGTCACTTTGACTACTATGTGGAGTATGGCTCATTAGAAAAGAGAGAAGAAACAGGGACCAGGAGTCCTGAACAGAGGCAACAATGGTGGTGGTGATGCTATGTAGGAACAAAGAGGTAAAAGAACTGATTAACCAGACATTAAAAAACAAAACAAAACAAACAAAAAAAAAAAACCCTTGCTTAATATTTTTGAAAAAATAATAAGATGTGGGGTATTAAGAAGGAAAATTGGAGCAGAAGGCAACTTAGATTATCCACTTTTAAGTGACTTTTTAAAACAATACCAGTAAGTGATTTAAGGAGAGAGACGACCTGTATGGGTCCCCATATGGTAATGCTGCAGAACTGTTTTCATCATTAGCCTGCTTTCTTGTATTATCATTATGATACATAGTCATGGGAAAATCCAGGAAGGTTGCAAGGTTCCGTTAAGATTGGCAATTAAACATACAAATGTTTATTGAAATATGTACTAGGTTCCTATTGCTGCGTAACAAATTTCCACAAAATTAGCAGCTTAAAACAACACAGCTTTATTATCTCACCATTTCTAGTAGATCAGAAGTCCAGGCATAGCTCAGCTGGGTCCTTTGCTTAGACTCTCATAAGGTTGAAACCAAGGTGTCACCTGGACTGGGTACCTTTCTAGAGCTCAGGGTTCTAATTCAAACTCACATGGCTGTTGGCAGAATTCAGTTCTCTGTGGTCCTACGAAGGCCCCTGTTGTTTTGCTGGTTGTTAGCTAGGGGTCACTTGCATCTTCTAGAAGACACCTGTAGCCCCCCTTTTAAAGTCTCACCAAATTAGGTCAGGCCCACCTGACAATCTCCCTTCTGCTTAACTCAACTAATTAGGGACCTTGATTGCATCTGCAAAACCCTTTTTGCCCTACAACATAATCACAGGCGTGATATCGTAGTCACAGGTAACTATGGATAGACATCCTTTCTACATCATATGACTGCATCCCAGTGCACAGTCTCTGATGACAGCATTCCTTATATTTCTCAGTATCCTGGCAACATCAACTCCACAGGCCCTCGGTATTCTGACTGTCACATTGTCCTACCTCCTTTGTCAGAAAGAGCAGATGTCCTCTACCCCCTAGTCCCAGCCACGCTGCAAGTCCTACCTCTCTGACATGGCTTCCAAACTCATACATCTGTGTGTCACTCCTAAGAGCTAACCCTGAAATTTCCACGGCCTGAGCTACATTTCCACATTCTACAAATGTTTGTTGAGCACCTACTGTGTACCAGCTGGAAACACAAAAGTGAACAATACATAAAAGATCCTGCTCTGATGGAGTTTACAATCTAGTAGGGAGAGGCAGGAAAGAGCCAGATAAGTAAATAACAATGAAAGAAGCAAGATCAGTTTAGATAATAGTAAGTGCTAGAAGGAAAATAAAACAAGGTGAAAAGGTTGGTGGTAACAGGAGAGAGAAAGTCCCTTGGGGGTAGATGACATTTGAACTAAAACCTGAATGCTGAAAGGTAGCCAGCTTAGGGACAGCTGGTGGAGACGGGAAGGACAGGGCACAGGAAGGCATTCCTGGCAGAGGTTAAGAGAGGCTGCAGTGAACTTGGCAGTGGAGTAAAGGAAAAAAGTCATAACTGCAGCACAGTGAATGAGGCAGAGAGTGAAGTGAGGAAGTCACAGAACTGGGCAGAGGACAGATCAGGACGGATCTTATAGGCCATAGGAAGATTATGAATTTTAGTTCCTAAATATATCAAAATTATCTCAAGCATCATCTGCACTCAAATTATTCCTGTTAAATTTCCCATCGCTGCCAAAACAGATTTTGCCTCCATTCTGCCTATCACTTGGCTCAAAATATAGGATTTAACTTGACTTCTTATGCCTCTTCACCCTTTATAATCAATCGTGTCAATTCTCCTGTTATCCTTTCATGTCCTTATCCTTTTCAGTCCTAACATGACCACTCTGCTATAGACTCTTGCCACATCATGCTTGGACTATTGCAGTAGCACCCTAACCAGACTTACAATTTCTATTTCTCCTGTACCAATCCATCAAACATGATTATCATGATTATTGCCTTAAATCATCATATTCATAATGTTATTCCACTATTTTACAAGCTTCCAGTGGATGTCTATGATATAAAGTTTCAAGACTACAGTCCTTGATAGGAAAGGGGAATTCAAGGCCCTATGCCCCCCTATAACTTGAACTTAATGTAAATTCAGACCTTCTCTCTCCATATTCCCTTTTTGTCTCTCTTCCAGACACCCCTTTCTCACTTTCTCTTTCTTGCCTTTGCTCACACTGTCCTCTTTGCCCCATCTTTACAAATCCAAAGTCAATTCTGTAGAATCCAGTTCAGCATTCAGCTATTTCCTCCCTCTCAGTCTCTAGAAGAGCAGTTTTCAAAGTGTGCCCATGGGGTCCTGACATCCTGTCAGGGGCTTCTGTGAGGTCCTCCTTTTCCAACTGCAGAGTGGGTGAGGCCAGATTTCCTCCACGTACTTCAACCAAAGCCACAGATCACAGCAGATGGACTGCAGAAGCAGAGAGCAAACCAGACATTAAGGAGGTTTGCAAAAATGTAAAACAATGTTCTTCCCATTAAAGATTTTCTTTTGAAAATGCAGAGAAGCAGAGAGCAAACCAGACATTAAGGAGGTTTGCAAAAATGTAAAACAATGTTCTTCCCATTAAAGATTTTCTTTTGAAAATGCCAAATAAAAGCAAACAGAAGTGGACTTGGATAAGGAGACACTTCATTCAGAAAGACTATTGCAACGAGGGGAATGGTTGGACCTCAGGACCTGCAAGTGTCTCAACATCACATGGAAAGAGGCTGCTCTTATGTTAGGAGGGATAAGCAGGGACTTCTTGGGGGAAGAGGGCAAGCTAATGTGGTGAGAAGATGGTAAAATCAGGACACTTCAACAAGAAATGTTTCTTTTTATAGTTAGCCAGTCTCGGAATGAGCTGTTAAGGGGGAGATGGTGGTCCTCACCCGAGTGCATTAGTGCATGCTCAAATGTGGGGCAAGCCAAAACTTAGGGTCCTGCAGGGAAGAGAGAAACCTGATTAAAATTTGGTCAACCTGAAGTTCAGTGGATAAGTAATAGGTGATTGTGGGTGTTTGGTCAAAAAATATAGCTATTTCTCTCATGAAAATAATTTTATGTTTATATGTCATGGGTTTATTTTTTAATGAATTAATATATATTTTAATGTCTCATTTTTGTATTAAATGTCAATTTTGTATGGTAAATATCAATAGATATAACCCATATAAACAAAAGCTCTTTGGGTTCCTCAATAATTTTTAAGAGTATTAAGGAGAAGCTGAAACCATAATGTTCAAGGACCTCTGCTCTGGATCACTCCTAACTGTGCCCATTAATCATAGAACAATGATGTATGACTTAGAGATCTTTTAGTTCAATCCTTCCATGTTATATGTGGATTGACTTAGGGAGGCTATGTGACTTGCTCAAGACCACAGTTAATCGAAAGCACCAATAAGATTAAATACTGACCTCCTGATTCTTAATCCTATGTTGACCCTACACTGCTATTTACTAGTGGCAAATTCATTTCTCAGATGCGTGTCTGTGTTGTACCCAACCTTTAAGAGCAAGTCTCCCTTGTACTTCTTTCATATACTTCAGAGCACCTGGCACACATCCCTAATAACCACATGATAGGTGCTCAAAATTCTTGTTGGACAAATGGACCCAGGAAGGAAGGGAGGGAGGAAGAAAGGGGGGAGGGAGGGGTAGAAAGAGGGAGGGAGGGAGGGAGGGAGGAAGGGAGGGAGGGAACCTTTCACAGATGCACAGGCCTTGAAACCATTGAAGTCTTCTAACACCCACACCTACACCGTTCCTATACACATTAATCTCCTGGTCATTATTTCCAGACTCTTGGGGCCACAGAAATATGATCTAAGAAAAATTTCCCAAATCTTCCTAAGTCAGTTACTCTACAGCCTGAGTTATCCAAAGGAAGGCCCACAGAAGTAGCTGGCTTCTCACCATCTTGATGTGGCGTGGCAGGAGTGTCACTGAGGCTTTGCTCTGTCCCACTTTGTTGCCCACACACCCTGTAACTTCACAGAGTCCTGAGTCCTGCAGAGGTTCAGTTGGAAAAGGGAGACAGAGGAGTGTGTCAATGCAGACAAGAGCACCTTCAGTCAGGGGGTGCAGGAGCAGAGCTACAGGGGGAGCCGGGGTCAGGAGAACAGATGGTAACTGCTAGAACAGCTTGCTTTGAAAAAGCAAAAGAAACAAGAAAGGCTATCGATCTTCAAGAAAAAGGAAAGAAAAGCTGAAAAATAATTGGGGGGAAATCATTTCTTAACAAAAGAAAACTATCCCTTCTTTATTTTAAGGAACACAATCTTGCATAGGCTGTAGTCAGACATTGTTCTGTGGTCCCAGGAAAGTTATCCAGACCTCAGCTCTAGAAATTAGAATGTGAAGGCCGGAGTCTGTGGGTGGAGTGGTATTAGCTTGGATCTGATCGTTGACCACTTCATGACCACTAATGAGGGCTTCAGGGCATATCCATAGTGTGTAGGAGGTGAGCCAGTGGTCATTTGCTTTCCTCAGTTAAGTCTATGCCAGCTAAATTTAGCTGGAGATTAATTAATCCTGCTCAGGGTGCTGGGAAACTCGACCTAGAGCTATCAGATTTAGCTCATTCCTCCACCATCTTCCGTCCACACAGGACTCCAAAAGCCATCTCCAATCTGTGTAGGTGTTCATCCTCACTGCCGTCCCCCAGGGTCCAAGCTGCCACTGCTGCTCATTGCATTAGTCAGGACCCGTCAGGGAAACAAAGTCCAAGCTCTGATTCGAGGGAATTGAAATCTAGAGGGCTAGTTATAAAGGGGCTGGAAGAGCTGAAGAGCCGAAGAGAGAATGATAATGCAACCCAGAGATTCGCAAGAGCAGGGAGCCACTGTTACCTCCAAGACTGAAGGAACCCACAAGAGATGGCACTGCTACTGTGGGATAACTTGGGAAGCCAGGGAGAAAGAGCGACCCCGGGGAAGAGTGCCCTGAGGGATCCACGCCCAGGGACGATGGGACTATCCAGTGGGTCTGTCCAGAGGGGCTGTCCAGGAGCAGCTGACACCAAAAAGGACCAACATTGCTAGGGATATCCCCACAAAGCAGGGAGAAACGAGAGGAACTGTCCTGATTTCTCCCTCCTCCAGCTCTGCACTCTCCCTCCACCGCCTCGTGTTGGTCCACCCCACCCAAAAGCAAGCTGGCCAGAGAGTTTGGGCAATATACTTTGTTTTGCATGGGAAGGATGAAGACCAGATTTCAGAACAAATAGGCAAATGAGCAACACGTCCACCATCCCCATGGAAATTCCCTCCCAACTGGTCTCCTGGCACTTATCCTTGCCTTTCTCCCATCCTCTCTCTACACTGAGCTCTCTATAAATCGATTTTCATCGCTTCTACCCTTCAGCAGCTTTCTATGGCCTGCAGAAACCCCCCAGCATGGTCTACAGGGCCCTGTGTGGGGCTGCCTCTGCCAACCTGCCCAGCCGCATTTCAAGCCACTTTCCCCCTCAATCCAACCCCAAGTGCTATCTCTTAGTCCCTGCAGGGCCTTCACACCTGTCTTTCCATCTGTCTGGAAATATCTATTCCCTCCACTTTGGTTCAATCCTCCTCATCCTATAGGTCTCAGCCTAAATGTCATTTCTTCAGAGAGGCTTCACCAGGCTTTCCCCATTTCAATGAGATGCAACATTTGTGGTCTTAATCAATCCCCGCGCCTTTCCTTCATGGCACTTCACATAGTTTATAAGTACATATTTACTTATGTCTTTGGTTTTTTAATATCTGCTCTCCACCTGTCTAGAAACCCCACAACAGGAGGCATCTTCCTGAGCACTGTCCCCGGGACGGCTGCTGCATCTAGCACTGTGCCTGGCACGGACGAGCGCCCGCTAAACTAGGGCAGAGGCTGAATGCAGAGGGACGCCAGGATAGGAACATGTTATTCGATTCAGACGTTTTTCCAAGATCCATCCAATCTCCCTTCCAACCCTTCATGTAGAAACCCAGGAACTAACCACCTCCGAATAAATTCTCCCCGATGGTAAATAGATTCACAAACCCGCTGCTGCTACACTGAGCTTCAAGGATACATTTTTTGACTTCTGTGTTTAGAAGGACAAAAAGTTCATTGTGTCCTTTGGAGAATAACTCTTGCTGAGAAAACAGGAGAATTCTGAGGCCTCCAGTTACCTTTTTATGACAACATGTGAAAAAGCTTCTCCCTTTTTGTTTCCAGTCAACACTAGCTTGTCTTTATTTTTTGGTGTGGCTGTGACTCTGTCATGCTTTGTAATGCTCATTTAATAATGTAAGGATATCACAGTATGTTTATATTACTCACAAAAGACCGTACCATTCTTTCTGGATGTGTAGCATATTTTTTAAAAAGCTCTTTTAAGTAGGTTTTGTTTTTCATGCGGGAAAGGCTACTGGTAGAATACAAGTCAAGGACACATCCATGGTTGTAACCATGGCCCCTCCTTGTGGCAAAACACATGCAATGACTCCAAATGCCATCTCTATTTTTTCCTCTCCGTCTAACCTTTACCAGCAAACCCATAGGGGAGCATGAGACCCAGGCGATCTTTGTCTGGCATTTTGGCCATGGCTTTGCCCACATTCTTCAAAGTTTCCCTACCACCCTATCCAAAACATTTCCTTCATGGGCCAGCCCTCGAGTCTTTTCAGTTCCGTCTCATTATTTTTCATCCTACCAAGCTCAATGTGTTATTAATAACAACAACAAAAAAATTAAGTATGGTGTACGCACTAATCTAAAATTTTGAGTTGGCAATTAGTTGGAGCGAAATGCAATTAGATGTTTTCCTTCAAGTCCTAATTTACATGCTGGAAAACATGGGCAAGCCTCGCAAGTAATTGCAAAAATAAGCCCTGCTTTCTGTGTTTGTGTGTAAATATAAAGCTTCCCAGCACACCTGCTTTTGCCTAAATAGAATAGAGTCCCAGGGGTCTTCTTGCTTTATGATCACTGAGATATACGGCAGAAAAGAAACTGATCAGCCATTAGGTGAAAATGTGCTTTCTCTCCAATGCAGAAGCTCATCGTTAATTGGCATTGACTTTACCCATGGAGAGCTGGGATGTATAAACTAAGTCTGACAGATCTTCATGTAACCCCATGAGGTGAATTAAGGCTCTTCAGAGCTCTAGCACCCCTTTTTGTGCACTTAGAGTAATAACTCATGCAGTTCAATCCTCTAAACATTCCAGGAGCATGTACCGTATGCAAGACTGCTAGGACCCTGGAGGGTACAAATTGAATGAGATACTGTTGACATCTTCAGGAGGTTACCACCTAGTAGAGGCGATAAGGCACGGAAACAAACACCGTCATGAGATGGGCTCCACAGGAGGTTGGGTGTGGCGCACCGAAGCAGTAATGCCCCTGGCAGGTGCACCTCAGAGCTTGAGGACTGATGAGGCAAAAGTGAGGGTGTCTCAGATACCATGTCGGTACCCCAGGACAGAACCTAGTTTCAGCTCCGGGACTAATCAAGAAGCTACTCTTATGATACAAGGGTATATGGAGTGGGGACTTCCCACCTCTACAGAAAAGCATAGAACGGAAAGGGGAAATTAGGGTAATTTTGCGGAACATAAGAGCAAATGAAAACTCAAGGACTATAGGTTTTCTGCAAATAGCATTAAAGGCTCTGATGGAAGAAAGAAACATTTTAGTACAGATGAGGGACCAAAACAACAAGGGACACACAGAAAGAATCCAAGAGCCAGTAGAACTTGGATGATACAAAAAGGAAAAAATATACATATATCCAGCGCAGAACAGAAACCTTTCTGTTGGCCACACCACTGAGCAGTTTATCAATCCCTTAGTGAGGAGAAAATTGGCCAACATCAGCATCTCCCTATATATAATGTATAATTCCTTATTTATAAATAATTTTGCCTGCTAACTCCACATAGCTCTCATTACATAGCATGGGTTCAGTTATTATTTACTTATTTACACCCCCATATTGTTTCAAAAATAATTTGATGCACATTTTTATTACCTTCACAGAGTCCTAAGATAAAGATCCCCTTTTAGATATTATCATATACACAGAAATTTCAACTGCGTGGACCCCACCCAACTGCAGTGATCAAGGTTTTAATGCTCAGAGTTTATAAAACAGAAGAAATAGCCCACTGCACTGAATTTTGCAAAGTCTCAAGACTTTGTTGTGCCTCGATGTGCTACAGATGACAAAAATACAAAGTGTTGCTAAATGTTGTGCTCAAGATAAGAACAAAGAAAAGAAGCAATTCCAACTGGAGGAACTGGGGAGAGCCTCATTGGGGGAGACCACTTGAAAGATGGACAGGAAGGGAAGAAGGAGGAATTCCTGACATGGTGAATGGCATGTTCAAAGAATGGAGGTAGGAAATTACCTGGCTGTACGCACGGTTTCTAGAAAAGAAGAAAACAGAGAAACGGTTCATCATTTATGTCCTCCCTTTTTTTTTTTTTTTTAAGTCTTTGTTCTCTTTACATCTAGGGACTCTCAGGAGATGAAGGTTAGCACAGGACCTGTATCCCTATGACAGATAATGAGATGCTAATGGAGCCAGCCTCACTAGATGGAGAAGGTTCCCCTGCATAGAGTTACAGGTTATGAAAGGATTTCAGGGAGAATATTCTTCTTAAAAATATCCTCAACCCCGTCTATACTCATTTCACCTTAAATTTCTCTAATGGGAGCACAGTCTCTCATTTTGCAATTGGTAATAGTGCTTTAAAAGCAAATACTCTTAGAAGAGTCTACAGAATAGCCATCATTCCCACGGACGTGTAGATGACTGTCATCGTCTGTCTGTCGCATGTGGCCGGTTTAGCTAGAGAGACGAGAAGGAGACAACATAATGCAACTGCAGGCCTGAAAGGTCCAGGTTCAAGGTAGGGAACAAGCAGGGAGGAAAGGGTCCAGAAGAAGATCAGCAGTAAAAATGACAAGCGTGGCCAACTCTGCGCTTAGATGGGAAAGAGTTCTAGCTGCAAGAGATGTCCCCCAGTTACCTGACTGAGGAGGGCAGGGAAATTAGAGTCACCGCATTTTAGTGTAAGCCTCTAATAATCACAACTTTCCCTATAAAACCCGGTACAAAGGTGTCCATCCATGCACCTCAAAATCACTTTTCTGTTCCTTGGTTTCAATAGGATCTTTTGATTCTCCAGGGAAGACCAATGCTGTGGACTGCTGAAGAATTATTTATTTAAAGGAGGGCCCTATTTTTTAAAAATGGGCTTATTTTAATTTTCTTTTTCTAATACTCAATGGGAATGTGTGCTGAGGTTTGGAGGAGAGAGAGCTGCCACAGAAATGAAGAAAATGAAGGGCTGCTGCACAGGAGGGGCTTCGAAGCAAGAGTAGCACGATCAAAGTGGGGCTTCCTTTCCGTGGGAGAGGGAATATAGGTTGATAAAACCAAGAGCTGGTTTTACAAAGGGAGCATCACTAAACGGACAGGGGAGCGTGGGAGCTGTCAACTACAGTGCCACACTCTGCAGGAGACAGAAGGAGGGATCACAGGTGATTAGAAGTGTTTTGAGCTAACTGACTCTCCCAGGTAAGGTTAAGCTTAGCAAGAAGACCCCTGCCAGACTATCACTCCAGCTTTGATCTGCGCTCAGTAAGCAGCTGGCATTGTGACCCTTTATCAAAAGCATGCGTGAGTGGATGAAAAGATAAAGCAGAAGACAGTAGGTCAGAAGTATCCAGGTGTCCACGGTTAATTGCATTAAGCCTCACTTGTCCATCTGTGCATTGCATGGGGTCCTTTTTTATTTTGTATACGGGCATCATCAGCACAGAGCAAAGGCCGGGGAGGTCTCCACTTCCTTCATCATGATCTGGAGATTTACTTATTTCCAGACATCAACTGTATTGTTACATTGTCACCACATTCTCTTATGTTCCCTGCTGGGAATGCCTTTTAATAATGACCCACTACTCTAATAGGATGCTTCCTGGTTCGTTTTAAGTTCATTCAAATCAACAAGCAGATAAGAAATAGCAAGAGCCTCGATCAGAGTGATGGTTCAAAAAAAAAAAAAAAAGATAGATACTTCCAAGAAAAAATAAGGGAGTTAAAATCCACAGGAGTTAGTTATTAATTGGATTTGGCTGAGGACTAGGGGACTGTGAATTGGGTGACTAAAAAGAGGACGGTGCCACCAACTGAGGTGGAAAGTAGACTACCTGCAGAGCTCACGGTGCCTAGGGGGCACCATCTTAATAAAGAAAGGTCAAGCTCTGCCATGGCAACAAATAACCCCCAAATTTCAGTGGCTTAACAGACTGTTATTCCTGGCTCATAGTACAGCCCGGTAAAGTTGGGAAGCTCTCCTTCAAGGAGTGACTCAGGAATCCAGGCGCCTCCCATATTATGACACTGCCCTCTTGGAGAACTTTGCTTCCAGCCATGAAGACAGAAGACAGAGATGTATGGAACTGGTGCATATCATTTTCACCCACATCAGACTATGCGCTAGTTCTCATTCACTTGATCTCAAACTAAATGCAGACGAAGCTAGCAACTGTAGTCTAACTGTGTGCCCAGGAAGAGGAACAGGGTTGGACAAGCAACTAGCCTATTTCTGCCCCAGACATCCCGGTGACAATCGAGTAGGTAGCTGAATACACCAGTCTAGGGTTCAAGGTGGGAGACTTGAGACTGAGCTGGAAATGGAGATTTGGACATGGTCAAGAACTTAAACCTAGAAAAATCTATACGCTCAACCAACGTATGTATACTAAGAAAGAAAATCTGAAGAACACCAAGTTTTAAAGAGCCAGAGAAGAAAGAGGCACAGAGAAAGATGGCCAACATGGAAAGCCACCAGGGACAAGGTAAGGAACACAGAAAGTAGAGTAAATAATTCTCTTCTAGTAATTAAGAGATGTATTCAGCCTTCGTTGAAGGGAAGCTGAGTAATAGCAATATGACCATATTTACGGAGCCAAAAATATCAGATCATTCTTATTGAGTTTTATTCCTTCTTGTAAGAGAGGGGTGCTAGAATCTCTAATTTGCAAATGGAGAAACTGAGGCTGAGAGAAGTAAATTGCCCCCATTACACACTGAGATCACACGTGAAATTCAGGTATAGGCAGATAGAAACACAGGTTCAAAAAGATCAGGATCCTTACTCCAGGTGATGCTGCCAAGCTTCCTTCATTCCTTCAGGAAATACATAATGAGTGCTTCGGAGACATCGTCCCTGCTCTCACAGAACACTTGTCCAAGAAATGGGAAGCCAAGCACAGAGGTCTTCACCCTCCAACACCCAGGCTGGGGAGCTAATGAGGAGCTATGCTCCCCTCAACACACACCTCCTCAGCCAAGCTCTAAAGTGGGAAAAGTTTCAAGTCTGAATTTGATGGGCCTTCAGTATACTTGAAAAGGTGCTTTTCCATTTTTGCGAAGGTGATTCCCCACCTTTGTTAGCTGAGTAGTTCAGTAATTAGGTTCTATATCACTTTGTCAAAATGGAGCAAGAAGAGCTAAACAAAGCCAGACGTCAGTGACCCGTATTCCATCAATATGAACAAAATGGATAAGGTGACCCAATTTTCAAATCCCTTCCAAGGTAAAGAGCTCAATCTTTTCACACACACAAAAGAAGGGCTCTTCTTTTACATCTATCTATTCATCAACTTACATGATATAATAATCTTATTATACTAAACCATAGAATTTAATGTATTCTATGAGATCATGAACATGGTCATGTAATGCAAATTATCAGGGGAAAACTACAATATTACAATGAACTTAACTGGTTTACTGTTTTACTTTTTAATTTCAACTTAAGTGCACTCTTTATTCGCCTATAATTGTCAGTAAAATTAAATTCTCCTTTCCAATTAGACTAAAATCAAAATGTTTAGCTGTTGAGCCTCTCCAAGCTCTCTATAAATCTCCTTTAACAGGTAAAATAAAAGCCATATCTGGCACCCTATCAGTCTCCAACAGTGTTATTACACATTGTACACAATAAAAAGATGGTGACTTTTTTTTTTTAATTTTCAAAGCCCAACTATAGAAAAGATGTCTTGTTAATGATATTTTTTCTCTATTAATACTAATGAACCTCTGAAGCCAAGTCTTTCCACTGCTACACCCCCAAGGCCTAATCTTGTGTCTGGGACATAGTACCTATTCAATATTTAGTTACTGAATGATTTAAATAGATAAAAGAGTATTATTTACTGAGGATAGACTAAGACATATAAGGACTCAGCTATCAAGAAGCTTATGTTTGTGTGATGAGGGATGGAAAATGTAAACAAATAAATAATTTATTCTGGAATAGCTACTAGTATACTCTTGATTTAAAAAAAAAAAAAGCCCTATTTATACCATTGAAGGTCATTCCCTTTAACCAGATGAACAATAAGCATGGTATAATAGTAGTGGGCATCCCACCAGCCAATTCTGTCTATTCAAGCTTGGCGATCCAAATTGACCAGCCTTGTATTCTGTCCCTTTAAGAAACAGATGATCGAAACCACTTGGCTCCAGAAAAACAACTACTAAAATAGCCTGGGGACACTGGGTGTTGCCTGTCTTTCACTCCAGGCTGAAGAATCCACCAGGACAAAGCTTAATTTCAAGTATTCTGCAGGGTGAAAACTAAACACTGATGGTATCTAGGTCTATGGATGCAAAATTGTAATGGTTCACTTAGGAATGTTCTTCGGGGTCAGCTGTATCGTGCCCATCTCAAATGTCTTGCACACATAGTTTTAACCTGTTCCCCTCTGATTGAAGGTAAACACAGTAGCCCTGGGCAACACTGAAAATCAAGACAAGTCTGTCTGAGATGCCTAGTCTCCTCTTTCTGCACCCTGCTATATTATGCTCACATACTCACTGTATCAGAAAGGGTTTGTGCAGGAAAATGGAAACCATTCTAAGTAGTTCAAGTAGATTGTGTTAAATTCAGAGAACTAGGTGTTTTTCAAATCCTTGTAAGGGCTTGAAGAATGGTAAGCAATGAGATCAACTGGAACACCAAAGAAAGTGATTTGGGGGATAAGAGGAAGGTTCGGATCTAGAAATTCAATTTTCAGGGGCGCCTGGGTGGAGCAGTCGTTAAGCGTCTGCCTCCGGCTCGGGGCGTGATCCCAGCATTCGGGGATCGAGTCCCACATCGGGCTCCTCCGCTGGGAGCCTGCTTCTTCCTCTCCCACTCCCCTGCTGTGTTCCCTCTCTCGCTGGCTGTCTCTCTGTCACATAAATAAATAAAATCTTTAAGGAAAAAAAATAAAAAAAATAAAGAAAAAGAAATTTAATTTTCAAATATAGCCTGAACAAGGCAGGCCTTATTTTCTCCAAGAACAAAAACTGCCTGTCAAAAAGTCTACTCTAAAGCTCTTAACCCCTTTAAGGAATTGTGACTTCAAAAGCAAATTTCTAAAATGTAAGCCTTACTTGGTACATGAGCAAAGTCTGTTCCATGGAAATAAATATTTACTCTAAAAACATCATTTGGAATTTGAAAATAAAAGACATAAAGCTAATATCCAGCATTGAGAGGACTGTTTTAAGTAGAAGAAGCCTTCCAAAGATCAAAGATAATACAATAATTAATCCCAGCCTTCGTCTTTTGTTACAATATACTGTAGGTTTAGGTATGTTGGGGCTGTGCCGTATCCTCTCACATTTTCTAAGCCCCCGGAGTCTGTAGGTGGTTTACAGGCCACGGGTAGCAACGTCACCCACTATAGCAGCCCTCGATCTACTGTCGACTTTCTCACGTTCAAGAATTTGACAGTCATTCAAGGCAATATACGCAGAATCACTCTATACTTTAAACTTGGAAGGGGAAATTTTTTAACTATAATAAAGTACAGTTTAGAGCTTCCATGCTTCTAGCACCAAAACCTATTCTATTTCTCTATTTTTGTTTGTCATAAGTACTGATGGTTTCCAATTCTCTTTGAAGCTCTGCCCATGCTGGCATTCCCCACCATTATAGATGCCTGTGGTGGCCCTTTGCTTTCCAGAACTACACAAAGAATGCGCTCTCTCTTCACATGGTGCTTGGCCCTGCCTGGCTAAGACCATGATCATCTCCACAGCTATAGAAGCAAAGTATTCTTGGGGGCTCTGATACTCTGTGCCTTTTTTTCTAAGTCAAAATTTTAAAAAAGACATCTTACTCCCTTGACTATCTATTGCCCCCAAAAGGGCTGGTTACTCATTAAGCAGAAGATTGGTTTTATACCTATCACTTGGTTTTTCTATTTTTCTCGCTTTGTCAATATTCATATACAAAATGGTGCAGTCCTTTCTGCTTAAATATATTCTGGATCAGCGTCCAAAGAACAGGAACATAGTGGGCCATCCCTCTAACACAATGGTATTTTGAATTTTTGATCCAGGTCCTACTTTCACAAAGGAAAGAACCCCATGACCTTCCTATCCTTAGCATCTCCACAAAAGAAAGATGAGAATAAAGAATTAGAGCAGAACCAAATGACATTTAACATGATAATAATACAGGGACTTTCCAAAGTGACCAATCAAAGCAAAACCTTTTTTAAAAATCTAATTATGTATGTATGTAACAGCAGCCACCAGATGCCGTGATTCATCCCAGACCCCTCTAGTGAGGCACTGATAACAAAGCATCTTGTCTACAAGTTCAGAAATTCTATCCGCATGTAAATATGTTAAGACTGGAGTTTTATGACAGTGGTAAACAGCATGTAACTAGTAGAGTTGTTATTGTTAGTTAAGGCAACAGAAACAAATACTGGGTAACTCCAACAAAAATTATCCAGAGAGAGGAAGAGAGGGAATTCATCGAAAGGGAAATGACAGAGAAACCAATGTGTCTGGAAAGGACAGGAACCGGGCAACATCAGTGACAGGCAGCAGGAAAGAATGGACAGTGTGTTTCGTGAGCTATCGAGAGGTATCTTCTGATGCAGTCACTTTGCTTTTGGCCTACTACACTAATGAGTGAAATTTCAGGAAGACATTGTCTAACCAGTCTCGCTCAGGTCACATGCTTATCCCTTGGCCAGTGGACGGGCGGCACTATGATGGACAATGCCACCAAGTAGAAGGGGAATTAAGGCTATGCTGGCAAAAAACACAGATGCCACTGGTACATGAATACACGTGGCTGCCAGGCTTCACGGTAGAATGCAAACCCAACTCTGCCAAAACATCAAGTAACATGATCACCTTGAAAGTAATTCTTCCTAACCCTTTGTTGTGGACTGAACTGTACCCCCTCAAAGGTCCTATGTGGAAGTCCTCATGCCCCATGTGCCTGTATTTCAGGATAGGGCCTTTAGAGAGGGAATTAAGGTTAAATGAAGTAGGAAGGGCAGTGCTGGAATTCAATAGGGCAGGAAAGGAAGAGGCACCAGGAATGCGCACATACACAAGGGGAAAGGCCATGTGAGGACACAGAGAGAAGAGAGCCATCTGCACGCCAAGAAGAGGGGCCTCCAGAAAAACCAAACCTGCTGACACCTTGATCTTGGACTTCCAGCCTCCAGAACTGTAAGAAATACATGTCTATTGTTTAAGTCTCTGGTATTTTGTTATGGTAGGCCTAGCAGATTAATATAGCCTAGAATACCTCTTTTAATAAAACCTGGAGATTTGTGTATCATTTTCAAAAAAAACTGGTGAGAAGACAAACCTCTTCTGATCATGTCATGGCCCCCACAACCCTCCGGGTGATTGCAGACCATGCCTTGGAGACGTGCTCCAAGAATGCACGTTCTGCCAAGTTGACTTTCTCCTGACAACTGCTCCAATCTTACTTTCATTTAAACCACAACACATCTTATAAACTAAATAAAACGAACTGTCAATAATTATCACCAGAGGCATTTTCCTTAAAGATGCTCTCAGTCTGAATGAATCTTTCACAGCCCAAGTGTAAAATATGCCCTAATTTAATACCATTTGACAAACGAATACCATATGCTATTGTTTGCAACGCACTAAACTAGCCTCTGATAATACAGAGAAAAATGAGATCCAGTCCCTGACCTCAAGGAACTCAGAATGTAATGGAGGAGACAATGTGAAAAAATAATTAAAGTTCACTGTAATAATATTTATATAAAGTGTTACAGTACCATATTTCCCAAATTAGAGTATTATTATTCTACAGGGGTACAAAAAATTATGCCAGAAAATACCCAAATTCATAGTGTACATACGGTTATCTCATGATATCAATTGTAGTTAAAAGTTGGGGACTAAAATTGTTATTTAACTGATGATAGATAAATATTATTTTTATAATTGAGTCTACAATGCAAAATTCAAGTTGGGATAGCAGATCCTGGGATCTACCATCAATCACTTGACCTTGCCATTGAAGCTTTGTGAGTAGACATTTGTGAAAAACACTGAGAGGGACCCAAAGCCTTCATTCCTTCCTCCCCCAGCTTCTCTGTATAAACTGATAATGTAAATTTTTATGCTATTTAAGCTTTGTGGAATTAATGAGTATAATACTATGCTGGCTTTTAATGATGTTACCCTCAAGTGATTTTTTTTCTATAATTCAATGTACCTTGAAAGAAGAAAAAAATTCCCCTTGCCCTACTACGTCGAGGTCCCAAAAGAATATTAAGAATACATATACAGATGAACATTCAAATCCTATTGAAAATGTACAGAAACTTCTTTGCAAAGTTTAGTTTTTAACAAAGAAAAAAGTCTTCTCACTATAAGAGATATCTATTGTATTTATAAGGATACATACCTAATAAGCATCTTACCTACCAAGGTAAAATGAATTTGGTTAGCATCTAAACACATTTAGATACCTTCCCAGACCAAGGACAAGTAAAACATTATCTAAAAGGAAATGACTAACAGAATTTGCTATCTGAAGTCATACTTTTATCATACTTACAAATGTATTAAAATTACATATTAAATGAGATTGAAGTTAAAATAGGTTCATCTGAAACAAAAAAACTTACTAAAAAATAACACAAGGAGAAATTCTCTTTTTTGAGCTGTTTCTCCCTTGTGCATAATCCCTTGTTGATCTCATGGTAGTCTACATTTCCAAGTCTGAAAGTCTGTCGATAGACAGCTATTTATTAGATACTAATTGGGTACAGAGGCCAGTTCCAAGAACAGGGGGAATAAGAAAAGCAATATAAGACCTGCCTTCTACATCCCAGCCCTATAAGAGGTTCAACTGGAAAAGCAAAATACACCTTCTGCTTCTTACAGTCTCTAATGGCAAAATTCTTTTTAAGTTCAACAGCAGATCACGTTTTTGACTCTAGATGGAAAGCAGGTTAATGGAGTTCCAGAGAACCAATCAAGACAAACCTAGTAAACCAACAAGGTTACAGCTGACATGATCTCAACCCCCAACTTCCTTCTGCAGGAAGAGAGGTTCATTAACTAATTTAAGGGAAAAGATGTATCACAGTTTACAGCTTATATTTTTATAAATTGCACATTATTTACTAAATTAACAGCAAATTGTTCCAGGAATTCTCCTTTGTTTGTGAATGGAAGAGCAATGAGAGTAACTTGTATACTTACATTGTTCTTATTTGTGACTTTTCTTCTTTGTTACTTCCTCAGCTTGCTTTACTGGCATCCTCAAACATCGATGTCTTCCTGCAGTTGAGTTTTGGAAATACCAAAGGAAGTGAACAATCTGAGAACACAAAGGAAAAACATAAACTGAAAATGCGGTAGTCTTCTCAAAAATGAACTCGACAGTCTTGAGTACCACTAAGCCACATGACATAGGCAATGGTAAATTTTTTGCTGTGGTATACACCAGTAACCATAAATTGATCCTTTCTTTTCCCAGAAAAATACTGGCAGAAAACTCCCTTGATAATCGTCCAACCATTATTGATGAATTTAATGGGAAAAAATAAGTTGTTGTGCAATGTTTTTTTAGTTTTTTACGCATGTTGTGTTGTTGGTTCTGTGTAGACGGAAGTGATGTTGCAGATTATAAGCTTAAACCGAGACACAACCGTGGGACTGGGCAAGATGAAGAAGAACACAAAGAGAAGAGAAACAAGAAATGAGCCAAGATTTTCAGACCAGATGTTTGTATTTGAGGTAGCATGTTCTTACAACATAATATGTCATGGAAGATTCTCCCGGGAGGCCGGACATATTTGGAGGGGGAATATTATAACCTCAAGCAACCAATCAACTGTGCTGTGGCAAATTTCCTTCCTCATCTATATTTTAGGTCATTTTTGTACAATGTGAGAATAAATTTAGTGGCTCCTATCTGGGGGTACCCTTACCAGTGGATCCACAAAACACAACTTGTCACAAGGGTAGAATGAACATCAAAAATCTACTGTGTAGACTGTAAACTTTCTTTCAGAATTTGTTATCTTTCTCTAAAAGCATCCACGTCCTCGGTATTATTTGAATCACTTATAACAACAGTATCAACTGTCTAGATTTGATCCTTGACTTATCCAAGATTACTAATAACCTTGGGAAAGTTATTTAACGTCAAAGGGTTTTTTGCAAAGACTAAATATGATGTGGTATTAATGTACTTAACATACAGTAACTGCTCAATAAATATTACAGAAAAAGACAAGGAGTGAGAGGTAGGTGATGATGACAGATAGATAGATAGATAGATAGATAGATAGATAGATAGATAGATAGATAGGAGAGAAAGTGCTTTTATTCAACGTTTACTTTCCAAACAATAGCTTATATTACATGGAGTCACAAAAATGTCACTACATGTGTAAGGTCGTAGCTTAAATTTAGACATTTTAATTTCAAACCTTAGGAGTGTTGGTTAATTTCATAATTATGCCTGAAAATCCTGTTGAGTAGAAATGCTGTCTTGTTGACTTCTCTTTGTTCTTAGGTTAGGGCACCCTCATTCTATAGTGGTTGAAACTTAACAATTTGAAATCAGCATCTTTCATTGTTCTGAGCCTTTCTTTTTCAAATCAAATTCGCTTCTTGGTTGGGTAGGTTCTAGCAGCGATATTAGACAAAGTCTCAATGTATTAAAACTGCCAGGAATAAATTATTTGTGTACCATTTACAGCAAAATGATCTAGATAAGTACTTCTGCTTCCAGTTATTACAGAATAACTAGTACCAGATTTGCTTCTTGGTAAAGATAATCCTACACCCAGACAAAGTATATAAAGTGACTGTATTAAGACACTGAACGGCCAACAGCACAGGGCCATTTTCCTTGAGAGGAGGGAAACACACAAAGTGAGGCCCAGTGGAGCCTGGCAATCTCACTGAGCTAAGGAAGCACGGAGTAGAGTTCCAGGTGGCTAAAGTGACTGAAATTGGTAGGGCTAGGGAATAGAAAGAGGAAGCCGCACAGATAAAGTGAGGCTCACAAGTAAGGTGAGGGTTCATTGTAGGCTCTTGGCTCAGAAATTATATTTTACCAGCTACATGGGTATCCTTTAGCCCAGTCAAGCTGACAAATAAAATTAACTATCACAGCCCTCCTCTGTGATTCCTCTACTCAGAGATAAACTTACTCAGGTCAGGAAATCATCCAGAGACTAGAGGCAAACATTACAAAGCGCTTTTACCAACATTTCACCTTATACACTCAGCATTCTTGTAACCTCCATTTTAGGGATGAGGGGACTGAGGCTGAGAGAGATTGACAGGGCTTTCAGCACGGTCCTAACTCTGCTGGTTCTGATTCTGGTCTCTCTTCATGACACCACAGCTTTGGGTTGAGCAAAACAATGAGATTAGTGACCTAAGCTGGTAAAGGAAGCGGAGACTTGGGGCAGATCATGACAACGCAGCCGTGAGTGGTTACCGGAATTCCCGACGTGAACTGAGTCAGGGAAGACAGTAGACGCGGTATTTCAGACGTAGGACGGGAACCTGCATCTGGAACCATCAGGTCTCTTTTCTTTTAAAGTTCACTTAAACTTTTCTACTCACTAACAACCATAATGATATGGGTTCATTTTTTAACTTGCATATATTGAGGAAAACCTTACAATAGTCTTCTGTGAAACTCCAGGATCGTCCTACGTGGGAGCAAGGTATGCAAAAGTTCATCATATCTGGCTGAGTTTTAAAGATTTCAAGAGCCTCTTCCCTGCGATTTGGTTGGCTATGCACTACCATGCTTCTCTCATATACTTGTGTAATTATTATACGAATTATTGATTTTGCAGGACTCATATTCTCTGCAATTTCTCATTGATTAGTCCAGGGTTGATTTTATCGAAGGCTAACCAAGGACCTCCAGGAATTGAAGAAGCACAAAAATGAATGCAATTCTGGATCTCATTGTATCTACTAAGCCTGATGCGGTAACTTTGCTAGCATTTGTGCGTGGAAATTCCTAAGTACCAGCACAAAGCTGGGAAGCTTCTGGCAATTTTAAGAAAGATTTTTAAGTTCAATAATAAAAGTTTATTGAAAGCACCTCTGATTTGCCTGTCCTGCCCTTTTTTATGGGGTTGGTTGTTTTGCTAAATTAGGGTTGAGGTTCACCCGCTTTGTTATAGCACCACGTTAATGAGGCCACAATGTCAGGCTCCGTCTCTGGAGTGACGAACTGCGCCCCTAACCTCCAGGAGTCTCCCTGGTAGATGAAAGCAGGGAGGATATTTCCACAAAACTGGAAAAACAACATTAGGGCCTGGGCACTGAGACGGGCATCACTTTCATTTATACAAAATAGCAAATTGTTCCCCTCCATTAAAAAAAGAAAAACCCAAAGGAAATTATTAGTGTCATAGAAGAAATGAAGTTGCAAAAAAAGAAAAAAAGAAAGAAAATTCGAAGGTCCAAAAATGATTAACAGAGAACCATACCCATAATTTAAAAGATGGAAATTTTCAGCCATTTGGCTTGAGATGCCCCAGTGATTACTCAGCATAAATGTGCTCAACAGTCCAGGTTGCACATCGAGTAATTAAAATCTGATTAATTCTTATCAGGTTAGCAGAGGGTGCTGCTTTTTACCCCCCAAACAAATTGGCAATGCACCTGAACATTAAATTTAATTTGTCCTTTTGCACATTTCACTGGCTCTATTATAATATACTTAAAAGCACATTTGCCGCTCTGTCCTTCTTTGACATCAGTTCTTTCTATACTACATACATTAGGTAAATACTAAAATGTAGCTAGGACAAAGTACTTTTAAAATTCTCTCATTTAAGAACCCCACAATGAGCTCATTGTAATTCAAGATATCAACATTGCTTCTTGGCAGTCACTACCAGCAAAAAATAATAAAATGTGAATGAACAAATTATTGTTTAAACAGCAGTACTTTTGATAATTAGCAGATATATTGAGGGATAAATATGGGGGGGAATCTGAAAAGGGAAAAAGGGGATTTAAATTTAAATAGGACTTTTTAATGTTTCCCCCATTGTGCAAAAGTCCATCTTTAATTCATATTACGGTAAGTAATTTGTAATGCTGTGTCAAAATAGATATGCAAAAAGGATATGCATTTGAATTTTAAATCTGATCCCTAAGTTTGAATTTAATATAGCGTCCTAACTGAGTCCTGTATGTGGAAGAGGAATTTTGAATCTGTTTTGAATGTCACAAGGATCAGCAATCATGCATAGTGTTATCATTGTTCATTATCTACCATGACTTGTGAAAGGAACATGAAATGGCATTAATCATTATTTTCTACTACTAATAATATACTTTTAATGAAAATTTCAAAATTTTCTAAATATCTGGTAGGCAGAACTTCTCCTTCATCACACCTACAAACCACCCCTTCTCCTTTATTCTTGATTTGGAGGCTTTGGTGACTGATGTTTGTGATAAAATGCATTCCCCCCCCCCCACCAAAGGAAGGATTTAGACCTGCTGACATTAAAGAAAAATTGAACTCCTGATCCCAAGCCCAAATACCTAGAAACATAAAATCATTGAACCTCAAGGGACCCCAGGAGTTATCTAATCCAACCTTCATTTGTCAGATATGGCAATAAAGGCCCATTTGGTAGATTGACTTGTCCAAGGTCACCCAGCTCATTAAGGGCAGATAGGGAAATGAAGCCAGAGCTCCTGACTTCAGGCTGAGTGTTCTTCCCAATGCAAAAAATGAGCAGAATAACCTCACCTTTAGAAGCAAAGGCTTTGGGATCAAACAGACGTAGGTTTGAATCCTGATTCTGCCAACTATTGCTTTAATTTCTACATCTGAAAAATGTGTAAGCTAATGGCACAGACTATGTCATGTCATCGTGAAGATTAAAATGATACAATGCACATAAACCACTTAGCCTTAGGCCTGGCAGAAAAGTAAATATTCAATACATATTAACAGTGGATATTGTCCAGATAAATAACTTAATGTCTCCCACTCTCCCTAGGCGCGCATATATATATATATGCCTGACAGTGGAATAAGACCTCACCGACTTACCTCTTGAACCCTGCTGATAATAAAACAAGATCCCATGCAAGATGTGAGGAAAGACGCCATAGCATGACAACAGTGCTCTACTCCCCTGCATTGATAAAGCAGCTTATAAACCACAATGGAATGCATCATCATGTTTCAACACTAAAGAACCTTGTGAGATAGGCAAAGAAGACACTCTTAAATGCATTTAATAGTGAAGCAAATGGATGCTCAGAGAGGTAATAAGGATGAAGTTTGGCTCAGGACCAGTGCTCTGTCCCTGATATCTCTTTGGATGCTTCATCAGCAGGGAAAAACAAGAGATTCAAAGAAGCCAACATCACTTAATGTAAGATAGATCTTTACCAATGTGTCTTCTACTGCCTAAAATGATCCCAATGATCTTATTTGTCTGTCCATCCAACTCCCAACACAAACCTGTCCCCTTTAGCACAATTGGAAAATGAACAAACATGGTGATGGGATATGAGAAGGGAGCTGGTGGTCTTTACCCAATCCAATGTTGCGTGTGTGTATATATGTGCATGTGCACACATGTATGAGTAGTCAAGGGTGAAGGAGAGGAGACGGGGAGAGAGACAGATTGCCTAAGAAGGCTAATTGCTTAACTGGAAAAGTTCAGCTTGTCAGTACCAGGAAAGGAGTCCTAAGTACTATTAAATAGCTGTAGCCTAAAAGTCAGAAATGGAATAAGGAGGTCACTGTGGCAGCTGCCATGTAGAAGGGGCCCTAAACCCTCATTAGGGGTATAGACGAGTGTATCCACCAGAACTCTCCCCAATGAGAACACAGTATGTGCTGTGTAATTTGAGAAGGTCTTGGGATGTGGGACTCCACAAGGGTCTTGCTCCAGTGTTGCTGTATTAATCTGGACCTTTTGGGTTTAAATAAGACAGCCATATAATTTATCCTCTTAATCAGGACACTTCTGAGAGTGAAATAGGGTTACTATTCATAATTATGCTTAGACAACAGGTAAAAACAAGGGCTGTCCCAAACAAATGAGGACATATGCTCACCCTTGTTTCAGATGTAGGAAATTAAATCAAACCAGCTTAATCAAAAGGTTATTTATTGGTGCCAATGTTTGAAAAGTCTAGTGCTAAGTCGGGCTTCAAGGATGCCAGGACCCAATGATTTCTTCAAGATTCAGCCTCTCTCTCATTCCATCTCCTATCTCACAGTAGCCCCTAGCTTGCAGCGTGCATTCTACCAACATCAGCTTTTCCTTCCCAACACTCTACCGAAGTCCCAGGATGGGGTTTCATTGGTCCCCTTGGATCACAAGCTCACCCTGATCCAGTCCCTGTGGCCATGAGAAAATGAAATAGACTGATCAGTCAAATCCAGACCATAAAGCCACCTCTGGAAAAAAGCAAGGCATAAATTTGCAAGAAAGGGGATTCCACTGGGCAGGACTTTTGTTTGGCTAATAATAATACACAATATTTTTTGTAGGATCCCTATGCACTAGGACTCAAGTTAATGGTGCTATATGGATTATCCAATTCTATAAACTAAATACTATTATTATAGATGAAGTAACTATGATACATAGAAATTAAGTAACTTGCCCAAAGTCACAAACCAGGACACAAAGAAGCCAAGATTGAAAACAAGGCAATTGGATTCTGGAATCCATGCTCTTAGCTCTTATCCAGGGTGCCATCCCCTGCAGACTGTGGAAGTACATTGAGTCAGGTCTTGCAACAAGAGAGAAAATGTTCAGAGCTACCACCAGTGGCCCTCTGCTTCCAACATTTTCACAACTCTAAATAAATATTGAACAATTATTTGATATTACGAGTGTGAAGCTTTGCTCAAAAATGTTCCTGCCCAGAGCCTTCCTATGACACTTGTATGTTTTGGTTCAACTCTGAGTATATTAGAAGAAAGAACCTAATACTGACATGAAAACAGATACATAGATCAATGGAACAGAATAGAGAACCCAGAAATGGACTTTCAACTCTATGGTCAACTAATCTTCAACAAAGTAGGAAAGAGTATCCAACGGGAGGGGCGCCTGGGTGGCACAGCGGTTAAGCGTCTGCCTTCAGCTCAGGGCATGATCCTGGAGTTCTGGGATCGAGCCCCACGTCAGGCTCTTCCTCTGGGAGCCTGCTTCTTCCTCTCCCACTCCCCTTGCTTGTGTTCCCTCTCTCGCTGGCTGTCTCTCTGTGTCAAATAAATAAATAAAATCTTTAAAAAAAAAAAAAAGAGTATCCAATGGGGAAAAAAAGACAGTCTCTTCAACAAATGGTGTTGGGAAAATTGGACAGCCACATGCAGGAGAATGAAACTGGACCACTTTCTTACACCATACACAAAATAAACTCAAAATGGATGAAAGACCTAAATGTGAGACAGCAATCCACCAAAATCCTAGAGGAGAACACAGGCCACAGCAACTTCTTGCAAGACATGTCTCCAAAGGCCAGGGAAACAAAAGCTAAAATGAACTATTGGGACTTCATCAAGATAAAAAGCTTTTGCACAGCAGAGAAAACAGTCAAAAAACTAAAAGGCAATCTATAGACTGGGAGAAGATATTTGCAAATGTCTTACCAGGTAAAGGGCTAGTATCCAAACTGTATAAAAAACTTATCAAACTCAACATCCAAAAAACAAAGAATCCAGTCAAGAAATGGGCAGAAGATATGAACAGACATTTCTCCAAAGAAGACATATAAACAGCCAACAGACACATGAAAAAATGCTCAACATCACTGAGCATCAGGGAAATACAAATCAAAACCACAATGAGATACCACTTCACACCTGCCAGAATGGCTAAAATGAACAACTTAGGAAACAACAGATGTTGGCAAGGATGTAAAGAAAGGGGGAGCCTCTTACACTCTTGGTGGGAATGCAAGCCAGTGCAGCCACTCTGGAAAACAGTATGGAGGTTCCTCCAAAAGTTAAAAATAGAGCTACCCTATGACCCAGCAATTGCACTAGTAGGTATTTATCCAAAGGATAAAAACACAGTGATTTGAAGGGACACATGCATCCCAATGTTTATAGCAGGAATGTTCACGATAGCCAAAATATGGAAAGAGCCCACATGTCCATCAACAGATGAATGATAAAGAAGATGTGAGATATATCTCCCTCTCTTTCTCTCTCTCTCTCTCTCTCTCACACACACATACAGGAATATTACTCAGCCATCAAAAAAAAAAAAAAGAAATCTTGCCATTTGCAATGATATGGTTGGAACTAGAGGGTATTATGCTAAGTGAAATAAGTCAGTCAGAGAAAGATAAATATCATATGATTTCACTCATATGTGGAATTTAAGAAACAAAACAGATGAATATAGTGGAAGCAAAGGAAAAATAAAATAAGACGAAATCAGAGAGAGAGACAAACCACAAGAGACTCTTAACTATAGGAAAAAATCCGAGCGTTGCTGGAAGTGAGGTAGGTAGGGGTGGGGGATGGGGTAGCTGGGTGATAGACATTAAGGAGGGCACTCGATGTAATGAGCACTGGGTGCTATATGCAGCAGATGAATCACTAAATTCTACCTCTGAAGCTAATACTACACTATATGTTAATTAAATTGAATTTAAATAAAAATTAAAATTAAAAAAAGAAGTAGAAAGAACCTAAGAGTGCCTGGGTGGCTCAGTCAGTTAAGTGTCCGATTCTCGACTTCAGCTCAGGTCATGATCTCACGTCCTGGTATCCAGCTCTGCACTCAGTAGAGAGTCTGCTTGAGATTCTGTCTCCTCTCCCTCTCCCTCTTCCCCTCCCCCCACTTGCATGTGATCACTCTCTCTCTTTCTCTCTCTCTCAAATAAATAAATACATCTTTAAAAAAAATAAGAAGGAGAAGGAGAATGAGGACAATGGGAACAAGAACAAGAGCAAGAAGAAAGGACCTAGAACCATTCAAGAGAAGCATCCTCTCTATTGATTTATGGCCCCAAAGTCCTGATACAAATTACCTCAGTACCTGACAGAGTCCCAAGGCCCTGCAGTCAGCCAGCTTCTTGGAATAAGGGAAACTGGAAACAGCTTTATCTGTCTGGCTTTATCAGTATCTCTAGACTCCCAGCAGGGAAGTCACTCAACACAACTGAGAAGGTATGCTCCAATAGTGGGTCCAAAATTCAAAAAGCCTTCTATTGACAAACAACAACAAAAATTTACCTCAAAGAATGGAGGGGGAAATGAGGGAGGGGGATCCTCACAGACTACTTTTTTATCACAAAGAATTTCTCATTACAGTTATGCAAAAGGCATTTTAAAGTTTCCAGAAATAATTTGGTTGTGTTGAAGGGGAGCATTATTTGGCAACTTTTACTGCAACTGTATTTAAATATATTTGGCCGTGTTTACTTACACATTCCTAAATTAGACCCGAACAACTAGCTGATAGATACATAGTACAAAACAGCTCGTTTGTAACGGGAAAATTGTTCAATCTATCTTCCTTTATAACTGAGCCTCCACAGCCTTGATTTATTGGTATGGTGGTTCAGGAAATTTGTCCCACATAGAGTTATAGGGAATCACTTTCATTTGTATGCTAACTGCTTTTGATTTTTTTTTTTTTTTTTAGCATCGTCATTGGCCTTGATGATTGATTTTCAGTCTCACTAAACCAGTTCATATTATACATATTCCCCAGTAGGAAAGAGATTAGCTTAGCAGACAGTACACTTCATGGCACAAAGAAAGTTCTGGTTCATTCCATTGACATTTTAAAGTTTCCCAGGAATATGCCACATGAGCAAAGCTTCTGGACATTTGAAGGAAATATTATAACAACAACTAAAAAGAAAAGGATGGTAATTCTTTATTGAAATGATAGGTCTACTCGCAGTAAAGGTACACACAATAGCTACACAATTACTCAAGAATTTAGGCTCTGGGGTCAAGACTCTGGGATTTGAATCCTGGTACCACCATTCACCACTTATGTGACCCTAGGCAAGTACATAACTTCTCTAAATCTGTTTCCACACCCAAAAGCTGGAGCCACTAACAATATGAACAACACTGAGTTGTTAGAAGAGTAAATAAAACGAAGCATGTGTAACATATGTAGCATAGTTCTTGGCTCATTGGAAGCCCTCAATAAATATGAGTTGTTAATTGTTAGAGCTGCAAAGGAAGTAAACACAAAGATAGCTGTCTGGCCATCATATACGTAAGAATGTAAAGGGAATGGAATGCAGAATCACCCAAACAAGATCGACAATTTCCATTTAGACCTTTGTGATTTCTCTGCACACAGGCTAGAATTTATTCTGTTGAGTACATTCAACCCACATTTGTCACATGTCACAGTCAAGGAAGGAAGTGGGATCATTATTCCAAGCTCCTTTCAACTGATACAGTAGTCAACTTTTGTTCATTTCCTGACCCATATCATATCAAACCCTGTCCATGTAAACAAGGCCTTTGTCCTATGCCTTTCTGTATCTTTTGTCATCAACACCACCACCAATTCTCTCCAAAAGACTAGTAACTAGTTGTAACTTGGCAAAAGCTGATGGTAGGCTTCACATTTTACTTGAGGCGAGAGCTAGACAGCGCATTTCCCATCCTTGTCCCCCACGGAAAATAGGAATTCAGGTTTATGGTAGATAATAGACATGCCTGTGGTTTCTATCCACTTATCCATGCTCGTTTCCTTGAGAACAACCGCTAGATTTCTTTCTGGGAAGTCCCTCTAGCCCTTTGCAAACAGTTACAAGGAGGCTGTCAATCAAGTTGCCTACCTCTCTGGACATATGACCTATACTAGTTTTCTAAAAGTATTGAAACAAATTACCACAAACTTGGTGGCTTAAAACAGGAGAAACTTATTTTTTATAGTGTAGGCAGACCTAGTCCAAAATCAAGCTGTCAGTAGGGTTGGTTCTTTCTGGGGACTCTGAGAGAGAAACTCTCCCGTGCCTCTCTCCCAACTTATGGTGGTTTCTGACAATCTTTAGTGTTCCTAAGCTTGTAGACACATCGCTCCACTATCTGCCTCCACGGCACATCCCCTCCTTCCCTGTGTGTCTGTCTCCTCCTTTTTTGCCTCATATAGGAACACTCTCATGAGATGCAGAGCCCACTCCAATCCAGTATGGCCTCATCTCTACCCTACCTTAATTACATCTGCAAAGACCCTTATTCCAAATAAGGTCACACATTCTGAGGTTCTGGATGGACGTGAACTTTGAAGGGATACTACTGAACCCATTCCATGACCTAGGCCAACCCAACTCTCTCTCTCTCTGGAAAATCAAAAGATTTGAAACAATTTGCAAGACATTCATTTCACCAGCAGAATCCTGAAGAGACTGCTCACTCCTAGTTCCTATTACCTACTCCCCAGAAACTTCCCTAACCCCCTACGTTGCTTGGCTGAGCTATCCCAAGTCTCCTTCATTCTGCGCATTACCCAATATCCTACCAATCAATTGCCATGTAGCTTAGCATGGTAGAATCAGGTTCCACTGCTAGAAACCAAAGGAGTCTAAATCCAAGACTACAATATCTAAACCACCTAAGTCCTGCAACGTAGAGATAAGAACAATGGGATGTCTAGGCCTGTTTTTCACACTTTCCACTGACTAAATATTCCTTTGGTCACAACTCCTCTACCCATATAATTTAGATTTTATTTCTGGGAACTTTACCTGCTCTTCATAGTAATTTTTCTAGAAGTCTTAAAAGTTAATGCAAGTGTGTAGGTGATAGTTCCTGGCATCCTTCCAAATCCTGAAAATGCTGACAGACTGACTAAGCTAAGAAGTTATCTTGTAATCCTAGGGCAGACTAATTAAATCCTACACATTGACATTTTTGGCTAAAAAAAAAAAAGATAACTGCACTAATTAGCCCATTGGAAAATATTCATATTTCATTGTGCCAAATGAGAGGGGATTCCTTATCATTGTTCCTACAGGATTGCAAGTGACTGCTATGGACATGATTTCATTGCAGGAAACGGCATTACCTTCTAAGTTCCATCACGCACTTAAGGACCTCAGAAGTTCCCACCCGAACCGGAGGAGAAATCAGGGCCGGATGGGCTTTCCACAATCATGGCTCATTACCAGTGTGCTCCAAAGTTTTTAGGAATATAATGAGTCTTTGGAAGTCAAATGAGTGTGGCCTCTGACCTCCTACTGGATCTCACCCTGTCTCGGGACACAAGGAAGCCAAAATGCAAACTAGAACAAAGAGTGAACAATTAAAATGTTGCAAACTTTGAAAGACACCAAGGAAGTTGTATCATGTGCTTATGAAGAACATTTGGAGCTTTTGGAAAAGCATTTATTTAAATAAAATCCCTAAGGATTTACTAAATGTCAGGCAGTGAAATTAAAATATCAGTATAGGGCAGAGAGGTTGAAATAGAATTATTAACATGGAGGCAAATTACTCAACTCAACACAATTTAACCCATCTTTGGGGATGCCTACTGTGTGCTAGGCATTGTCGTAGACCCAGGAGGGGCTACAGACAGGAACAAAAAGAGGCTGTGGCCCCCTCAGAGCTTATAATCCAGTAAGAAGAGTAAGAGAAGAATACAAATTCCAGAAATACAAGGGGAAAAGTGTAAATTCTGTAAGAAAGCAACAAATAAAAATGCTAGAAGAGAAAGGATTTCATCAGTTGCAAAGATTAGGGAAGGTTTGCATAGGAGTAAGTAAAAATAGGGCTGGTCTCTGACTGACACATATGTAGAAAAGATTAAACAAATGGAGGGTAACCCAAGCAAAATCATACAGATAGGAAATCCCACAGTGTATTCAGAGGACAGAAGTTTGCTTATTTTCCCTATTATACAGGGCTCAGTCAAGAGGGAGACATGGCTGGAAAGATTGGAGCCACCCCAAGGAAGGCCTTAGGGGATGGGTACAAGGTTTTTTTGATTCATGGAGGGCAAGGGGGAGCCATGGACAGTTTCTCCAAGACAGTAGGCTGTTCAGAACTGGTTTAGAAAGATTAATCTGCAGGCAATGTAAATGATAAATGAAAGAGAGATCAATCAGTTGAGAATGTGACTCAGTTTTAAGCAGAGAAGTTGGAAAGAAAACAGGAAGGAGGGAGGGAGGACCCACGTGCAAGAGATAAGCCAATGTCCACACCCAGAGCAGAAGTTCTCAACCCTGGCTGCATGGCAGAATCTCGGGAGCACTTTATTGAAATACCAAAAGCCAGGTTTACCCCCAAACCAATTAAATCAGAACCTCTGTGGTGGGGCCCAGGCACTGGGATGCTTGAAAAGCTCACCAGGTGATTCCAGGATGCAGACAGTCCTGACACCCACTTCAACGTGTAGTCCAGGAACCAGCAGGCCCAGCATCAGCTGGGATCGTGTTGGCAATGCAGATTCGCTGACCACTCCACTCAGAAGACACACACAAGACATCCAGGTGATGGGCCCACGCACATGTAAGTTAGAGAGACACAGGCAAGTGCTTCTGGGGCGGGCCCTGAGATGCTGCCATTCTAACCAGCACCCAGGTAAAGCCAGACCAGTCCACAGACCACACTTGAGAACACAGGAGCCATGCCAACTCTGTGCATGGCCAAGCCACTCACAGGGGCTTCTGCTGTGTTCCTGTGGTCCACTTCCTCCCCCTCACTCCACTTCCTCACCTCTGCACACCTGTCACCACCAGCTTCACAGATCTCAAGAACAATGCCAGGAAAACAGTGTGGCTGTTCCTCAGAAAGCTAAACAGAATTACCATATGACCCAGCAATTCCACTCGTAGGTATACGCCCCAAAGAATTAAAAGCTGAGACTCAGACACTTGTATGCTGATGTTCTTGCAGCATTACTCACAATAGAAAAAAAAAAAAAAAGGTAGCAACAACCCAAATGTCCACTGAGAGAGATATGTATGTGAGTGGGACTCCCGCCCATGTGCTGGACCACAGGCAGCTGACTGACGGCCTTGCTAACCTGGAGTCCTGTCAGCCCTGCCTGCCAGGGGCTTTGTCCTCTCTACTCACGCTGTTCTCAGAAGTGTGATTCCAACACTAGGAATCATCCTCGTTTCCTGAATCAGTGTTTGTTCAGAAAAGAAAAGCACCATCTAAGCTTCTGAAGTTATCCACTGTCCGGTCAGAGAAAACACACTGTTGCCCCAGCCCTAACTGTACCGGCTCCATGTGTTTCCGGATCCTCCTGCTGCAGTAAGACAGGCTAATAGAGAACACCACTGAAGAGTTTCCTTTTTGTTTTCCTTGATAATTTACTAAAATAAAGCATCGATTAGTGACTGATCTGATAATGTAAAATGAGGGGTGCCTGGGTGGCTCAGTCGGTGAGGCATCCAACTTTTGATTTCGGCTCGGCTCATGATCTCAAGGTTGTGAGATCGAGCCCTGCATCTGGCTCTGTGCTGGGCGTGGAGCCTGCTGAAGATTCTCTCTCTCCCTCTGCCCCTCCCCCTCAAAAAATAAAAATAAAATGTAAAACGATTCTGTATCAATGTAAATAAGATCATCTACTGCAAATAGATATTTAAAACCTAAAAAAAAAATACAGTGGAATATTATTTAGCCTGAAAAAGCAAAGAAATTCTGACACATGCTACAACATGGATGAACCTTGAAAACATTCCGCTGTGTGAAATAACCCAAACACAAAAAGGCGAATATTATATGAGCCCACCTATACGAAATATCTAAACTAGGCAAATTCACAGAGACAGAAAGTAGATTAAAGGTTATCAAAGGCTAAAGGTGGAAAGAATGGAGAGTTACTGTGTAATGGTTACAGTTTCTGTTTGGGGTGATGAAAAGGTTTTGGAAATAGTGGTGATGGTTGCATAATGTTGTAAATGTGATTAATGACACTGAATTATACACTTAAAATGACTAAAATGGCAAATTTTAGCTTATGTATTTTTTCCCACAACTAATAAACAAACAAACTCCATCCCTCCCATCTGCTTGGGGATTCTGAGCCTTCTGCTCCTGGTTCCTGGCCCTACACCTTACTTCTGGACTGTTTCCATCCTCCCAAGTGGGAAACTCTCTAGTCTCCAACCTAAACTCACACTGACACCAAAGAGACAGAGTCTATACTGTACCTTGAAACCTCAAATCAGAACACCTGGCTTTTAGCCCCAGTCTCCAGGTACGTGGGTTGGCACATTCCCTTTGGTTTATTGTGGGAACACCACTCTCTCTGCCGGGCATGCTGCCCTGTCCCTTCTACCCCAAAACCATCCCCAAGCAGTCCAAGCTCTTCACTCCACCTTCCCAGAGGGTACTCAGAGCACTCAGCATCCTAGCTTTTGTGATATTGCCAAAAAGACCCACATTCAATAAACTCACTCCTAAGGGCAGGAAACAAAAATCTATTTCAAACATTGGGGCACTCTTAATACCCAGAACCCATGAGACCTAAAATGACCAATATGAATGGAGTGAAAATATGCATCCTCCCAAGCACATTTTCCCCTTGAAACTGAGAGGATCTAGCTTGATGTTTGGTACAACAACAAATTGTTCTGGGCAGATTTTCCAAAGTAATCCAAGATCCCTGAGTCCCTCTACACCAATTGTCTACTGTGGTGACTTAATTTCATGTTTTTAGTTTTAAGGAGAAGGGATTTGGATAAATGTTCTAATGCAGTAATTAGCAGTTACATTAATAGCATTGATTTCCCATTATGTTGTCCCATTATTCTAATTATATTTCTCTTTAAACAATTTTTCAGACTGTAATATTCTACTTAGATGAGCCTGATACCCTGGATAACCTCCCCTCTCCATTGTGCACCCAAACTGATAATGAGTCCTGTGCTATTTAACCTCACATCACACTTTTTTTAAAAAATCACTCCAAAGAGCCCTGGGTAAATATTCTCTCTTGAGCAATTTCCTCCAGGACCCAGAACGAACATTGTGATAATCAGAGCAGGTGGTCATTTGGCAGGGCTCTCTACACGAAGCTCCTTGACATCCCACTAATATGCCTGAAATCCTACCATTGAAGAGCCCTTTTGGGGGATCTTTGCGGGTTTTTTCGTCTTCAATAGTTGCTGAAAAGAATAAGCCATATCAAGCAACAACTTGGAGAGAATACCATTTCTCAAGAGGGTATGAGGCGTTCCAGATGCCCCGAGCAGAGCTAACAGGCGCATACTACTTACTCTATGTTTGCGGCCACTACTCTAAATGCCGTACGTCAACTACCTCATTTACGCCCCCAAACCTCTGGGTGGTAGATAATGTCATGAGTCATATCTTGCAGATGAGGGAACTGAAGCTCATCCAAGATCATCTAGCAAATAAGGAATACAGCCAGGATTCAAGCACAAACAGGCCGGCTTCAGGATGTGTGCTCTTAACATCTGCTATTCTGCTCTTTGATATATTTATTATTCAGTCATCTCATGAGGCAGGTATTTTATGCCTGTTTGGACAGATGAAGGAGCTAATGATCAGAGAGGTTAAATAATTCACCCAAAGGCACAGTTTGTAAGTGCCCCAGTTATGATGTGAACTCAGGAGTGTCTGACTCCAGAGACTGGTTCTTTCCCTTTTGTTGCCAAGAATATATCACAACATCCAACAATGATGGCTATTTAAGAGCCAGACCTAAACAACTGAGAAATGACAAAAAAGGAAATAGGCCACATGGTCTACTAACTGAGGGTAAAAGTGGCAGAAAGATATGGCAGAGCCTACTAGCTAATTGACAAATCTATTTGCTCCTCTTTCTAGGCACACACGGCATTTCTCAGCATCCTTTGTTGTCAACGTGACCAAGTGACTGAGTTTTGGCCAGTGGCATGTGGGCAGAAAAGCTTGTAGTGCCATCCTACCTATTTTCTCACACCCCAGCTGAATGGAGAGGCTCCAGGAACCTAGAGCGGGGAAGAGCACTAACAGTGAAGAAGCTTGGGTTCCTGACCGGCCACGTGGAAGGCCGCCCAACTAGGAATAGACCCAAAAGATTGTGACAGCAAGGAGTAAACTTGTATTGTTTTAATCCATGGAGATTTCAGATTGATCTCTTCTAGCAACTAGGGTCAAATTAACTAATAAAATATAGAAGTTGAATATGCTGTCATCAGAATCTTAAAATGTACGTTCTTGATTTACAGTTGGGCTTTGGATAGAAGAGGAAAAAAATAACTACTCTGGTTGCAAAGCTAGAGATCATACAATACATATCCACAAAACATTTGGTAAAATTGTCCCTGCAGTAACTTGGAAGGTAGCTCACGTGCCTACCGGCTTTCCCTCCAAATGAAATAAGCTGCCATTGAAGGTCTTGAGAGCAGAGTAACAGAATCTGACTTTAGTGGGCAGATCATTCTGTCTCCGGTGTTGAAAACAGACTGGGGGTCAAGAATAGAAGCTGGACAACCAGTCAGGATCTACTTCCACTGACCACAAAGAGTGAATTCTTGGGACAAAGGCTCTCCTCCTACAGCCCAATGATGCCGGTTCTCCTGAAGAGTGTTTCTGAACCACCAGTCCAGAAAAAGTTATTACCGTTGGTTCTGAGAACACCATTGTTTTCAAACAATGACTAGTTTCAAATAATAAATTTAATACGAATAAAGAATATGTATCTCAGTATTTAAATTCTGCCTTTATTAAAATTTTTTCTCATATTGCCTTTATATTGTGTTTACATTAAGAAGAAATTCTGCTGATGTTCCATCTACTTTAGGGATCCTTAAATACTTAATTTTTTGTCTGTAGAATTGTGACTTCTCTAAATCTTGGATGCATAAAAATATAAATATTCCTCAGAGGTCTGCCAACTATGACAGGGACTGAGAGATTTACGGTTGACCTTCTTGAGCTCACTTCTACCAGCAAAACTCCCCAGGTACTAGCACGATGCCCATCAAGCCAGGTAGTAGGAAAAACTACCTTGAATACTTCCCTTTAACATCTCTCCATCCCAGCCCTCATGTAAGCCCAGAAAACACGTTCCTGCGTGGTCACACTACATGTACTTTTCAGTCACAAATGGCTGAATCGAGTTTATTGTCTCTCCGCCTATAGTTGTTATCACATACTAGTAAAATCCTAAAGGATTCACGGGCCAAATTCTGATTTAACCAGTAGTTAGAATCACACCCCCCACCCCATGCACTGGATTCTGCTTAATTGCCTAAGCCAGGGGGTAGGCTAATTCGTCTGCAACTTGTTTCTGATCCATGTCATTACTAAGATATTTACATCTTAGGGGCGCCTGGGTGGCACAGCGGTTAAGCGTCTGCCTTCGGTTCAGGGCGTGATCCCGGCGTTACGGGATCGAGCCCCACATCAGGCTCCTCCGCTATGAGCCTGCTTCTTCCTCTCCCACTCCCCCTGCTTGTGTTCCCTCTCTCGCTGGCTGTCTCTATCTCTGTCGAATAAATAAATAAAATCTTAAAAAAAAAAAAAAAGATATTTACATCTTAGAAGTTCAGGCTCCTGTGGTAGGAGTTGTGTGAAAACTTTTTAAAAACCAGAGTGGATGGCCCAGGAGCCACAGTCTTCCTCACATGGAGGGAGGAAGGACTCTCTTCCCAGTCAGTATTCAGATGCTGCTCACACCCGCCACGGCTGACGTGATCCCTGGAAGGTACTGAGAAGGAAAAGGCACAATGGGACGCCCACTGTTTTCCTGTTTGCTGAACATCATTCAAAGGTAGAGTCAGTTGTTACTGAAATAACTTAAACTGTGGAGAAAATATCAAAATAAGCCTATTACGCTGGGACCCAACCATTACAGCCAAGGAGATAATACAATAAATCCTTTGAAATGAAGAAATATAGCGAGAGGTACTTGAAAACTGAGAGGTGTTTTGTCACCAAATTGCAGCATTAATAGTGCTTTGATGCTCCTTGCTAAACTGTATATTTCTACACTCAAAATGAATATTAGGAAAATCATACTTATTTTATACAACTCGTTAGCAAAAAGGAAGAAAATAAGATGATGTTTTAAAACCACAAATCTCCTTTATAACTAACTGTGAATCTGAGGATATTGGAAGAGGGAAGCAAATTGAAAGGGAAAGAATAATTCTAACCCTTGTTACATTCTGGGGTGTAAATGAACTATTATCTCAACAGTAGAGGGTAAGTCCTATTTGGAATATGATGCTGAAGACTGGCAATATTCCCTTCCTGATAATGAAAGGAAACTAGGAATCACAGGAGAAGTTATTTCTCTTTTCATTATCAGCAGGACCCTGGTATCATTTCTATATGCCTATGATATTTCCTTTTTTTTAAGCAATTTTTCTTCCCTACAGATATACCCATTTATCCCGACTAATGAAATACCACTTGAATTTACTCTGTTTAATAAGTACAACACATTCAAAGAATCAGAAGGAAATTGGATACTCACAGGCGCACTGCTCCCTAGGTAAGTCCTAGCTGATCACCTGCACCATTTTCAGACTCTTGTAAATGCTTGCCTGGTGTTCTAGATGTCTGTTTACCCAATCTCATTTTAATCTGTTAAAGGAAGTTGGAAGTCATGACTCAGCTATAACATGGCAGCATTTGAGTATTAAACAAAAATGCAAATCTAGCGGCACACCCCTAATGAGATGTAGCAAGCTCATTTTTCTTCATATCATTTCTAATTCAGTCTTGTTGGTGTAGGGGAGCATTTATGTGGTACATGGTCATGTTTAAACTTTATTTTATTACTCCTATGCTACTCCCACATTATCCGTGAACTTAAGTACTAATTCTGAAATCGTTGGCTTAGAGACATAGGTAAACACTTGGGAAAATATATTTTTTCCACACAACCACTGCACTGAAAAGGGAGAAATGTCTATGCCGGTGCTGTCCTAAAACTCCCTGTTCTGTCTGTGCGCACAAGTGACAGGTAGGTTTCAGAGTTCCCAGTGTCTTCAGACATACACAATGTGACTTTCTCATCCGTCTTAAGTTTTCATTCTAAATAATGCATAATTCTGTCATTAACCAGCAGGTGGAAGACCTCCCAAGGGGTACATAGTTGTCTTAATTTGGATCTTGGGTAGAGCTAGTATTTGGGGGGTGATCTCAGGAAACACCGTGAGCAAATGAGGGGAGCAAGAGCGGAAAGGAAGGAAGGAAGGTGGGTAAAAGGTGGGTTAATGAGGGATTATCTGTGGGCAATTGGGACTCTGTCCCATAGGGGAGTCTCTGAGAGATTGTGTAGAAAACACCTCAGAATTGCTGAAGGGCAAGGAAACAGGCCATTAATCCTTCTACACCTCAGTGGTTGAGAACTGAGGGTTGCTCCTCATTAACTCCTTAGTGCTTCCGGCCTGCCCTGGGTTCTAATGGAACACACTTCAGTAAGCCAGAGAACACCCTAGGGCAGAAAGATGCAGGAAGCCACCAGCAGGTAAAAGAACTTCTTTGCTGGTGACATCCAAGAAAGGCAGGGGCATATGGACCGGGACTGCCAGCAAAGGTTACCACATTCTGAAGCAGGATGATGGCAGACTTGCCTTGAATCCCTGCTTCCCTTCACTCCTGGTGTGACTCAGATCCATGACTCAAGATCTCTGAAGCTCACTTTTCTGCAAAATGAGGTCTCTGATGCTGATGTCTCAGGGTTATACTAAAGATTCAGTATAATGATGTGATACTTTATGTAAACTCCCAGCACAGGACTCAGCACACAGTAGGTGCTCACTAAACACTAATGATGGTGATTATAAGCTTTATTAATTATGATGCACAATAAATACCCTCCCAACTGCTGCACCTCCTTGCGGAGGGGAAGAAATCCCAGCTGCAGAGCACGGTGTACAACAGAGAAATGAGTTATCATCGAAACTCCTCATCTAATCTCACTTGTTACACTTGAAAGAAAAAAATCATGCCATGAAGTCTGTGGGCTTCAGATATCCATGTTATCTGAGGGCGATGCTGACTCTGATTTCTATTAACCTTAACCCTCAGACCTACTCTTGCCCCTATCCCTCGAGCAAAGTTACGATCCTCTTGGGCTAACGGTCCCACCAGACTGAATCACACCAGTCACCCTCATCCCATCCCTTCGACCATCGTTCCTGTGAGGTGACAGACACATAACAGTAACTGTCGTCGGGTAGTCTTAACTGTTCATTAAACAAAAAAAAAATAAGCTCTTAAGTTCTAGCAAATGTCTGTTGATTTTGTATAATGCCTAGCTTTTCAGTTTGGAGCCCTACTCACTGTTTCCCATCTCTATTAAGAGAAAGCAGTAGAGGGGCGCCTGGGTGGCACAGCGGTTAAGCGTCTGCCTTCGGCTCAGGGTGTGATCCTGGCGTTCCGGGATCGAGCCCCACATCAGGCTCCTCTGCTATGAGCCTGCTTCTTCCTCTCCCACTCCCCCTGCTTGTGTTCCCTCTCTCGCTGGCTGTCTCTCTCTCTGTCAAATAAATAAATAAAATCTTTAAAATAAAAAGAGAAAACAGTAGAAAAAAACAAGTTCATGTTCCCAAGGTTATGCTGGCAAAACAACATCTCCCCGAATCTGGGCTCTGCTAACCAATTGTGACGTCAGTAAAGCGCTCATCTCCATAGACCAGTGGGAGATACGGTCCTTTCTCCTCTTTGAATACATGGCTAAATATCCCTAACTATTTCTCCCAATTCTGTACTTACAAATAAATGTCCCAGGGAAGAATCAGAAATGAGAGCAATATGTCATCTTTTATCCCTGTGAGCCCCACTCCTGACATTTCAGAGAAATCATAGATTGCAGGAAGGAGAGAAAGAGGGCAAGGAGGGGAGAATCGTATCATCTATGAGTTGATTGTATTACACATTTACTGGCGTTGGAGTCAATCATCTTTCTATTACATCTGGTACCTGAATAGTACACTTACTTACGCATATCATTTTACGTAGGAAGGCCGAGGTGAAAGAATTATCTGTATGGCCCTCAATTTTACAAAAGGAAATGGAATGGTTAATAAAAATCTACGCGCTTGGTGAACTGTCCTATCTCATTCCGATGCGGCCGCGTGTCTGAACAGCGGGCTGCATTAGAAATAGTTGGCGCTCCGGTCTGACGCGGCGGCACCTAATGAATTGTTGCCTCCATAAACTTTTTATGTGTTGCGCTGTACAAGTGAACCAATTAAAAAGTTTTGCCAATTTGAATCTTCCACACGAAGTATCTTTTGCAAGGAGATAAATGTCTTTGATGCCTTTGACTGCTTGGTGAGCTTAAGCTTTATTCAAATTGGCTTTGTGATATCTTTAAACATGCATTCCTGTGATGTTTTGCTCTTACATTTGTACTAAATGAGTATTTGGACATCATTAAACAAGAACACTTGCTGAACTTTTTTTGCTCCCCCTTTTGTAAAATAAAATTTCAGGACACACTTTTTAATTTGTTTGGGGCCTCCTTTTTATTAAATTTGTTTATATCTCTAACTATTCCATTCTGACCTCTCCGGCATCATTGCGGAGAAATGCTTCGAGAAAAAGCTGATAGTTACGTTTCGTGGAAGCCAAAGTTCTCCTTGCAAATTAAAATTACATTCCACTTTGCTGAACACTAAGAAAATCAGCTTTGGAAAATTACCTCGGCCCTAAAGATTGGGCTGCCACTTACCAGTCAGACCCCGTTCTTTTAATGCGCATCTGTGAGCAAACATGCTTGGCTCTGACTCACACTGGACTAAACAAAATCTCATTAATAGACTTGGCCTAAAGAAGCACTTGAAAAGACAGCTAATCATGTTCTACATGATGGGAAATGTCACACAAAATCAGAACAGAGGTGAATTTTTGAACCAGTACTTCCATCAGAGGACTGTACCCTCTTCCAAAAAAAGAGCTTAGAATGTGTCAGAGCTGGTTTCCAGCTGTTCCCGGCACTCAACTGAAATCACGAAGAAGCCATTTTTAAGATGAGGACCAAAAGAAGAAAGAAAGAGGGGAAGGTGGCAGCTTGCACGACATAGAAAAGAGGCGGTAGCAAGGGTCCAGGCACTGGAGTTACGGATGTGAAGGGGAAACCAACCCCACCTTCCAGGGGCTTGTGGATGAGAGGGGAGACAGATCAACAAAATGAAACAAAACAAAAAAGCAATTACAAAACAACAAAAATATTGCTTGAATTGGGACTGAAGCAAGCAAAGAAACTCTGAAGTCAGCTTGGGGGAGGCAATGTCTTCAGAGGAGTCATATTTGAGATGAGGCTTCAAGAATGACAAATTCAGTAGACAACGGTGGAAAGGACATGGCAGTCCGAAGGAGTACTGTTCGCAGTTTCAGTATCATCAGTGTGGAGGTTCAAGAGGCTACGGGGGAAGAGGTGAGGCTAGGTAAGTAATATGAGGCCACTTCAAGAAGGACATGAAGGCTTTGAAAAGAAACTTGGATCTCATTCTGCAGTTAGTCTAGAGCCAGTTGAGATTGTGTTGGCAAATAGCATGATTATACCTAATTATTAGAAAAATCTCAAAAAAAGAAAGAAAGAAAGAAAAAGAAAAATCTCTCTGTTTATAGTATAGAAGAAAGATTAAAGAATTTCAAGAATATAATCAAGAGCGCCTCTGGGAAGGACAGGATCCCTACCACAAATACAGTGATGCACTTCCTGGGCTGTGTCATTTAACATTCCCCAAAAAAGGTCTATGGCAAGACACTGTACCTAGATCACTAAAAGCAAACATGAGGGGACCACCTGGTTCAAGTAAGGCTCTCCGATGGTCCAACTTTAACCTGAGAATAAGTTGTAGATTTAGACTTTCAGCCAGTTCTCAGGAACATTATTTCTTAAGTTTTTGATAAATCTTGGATAGCTGTGAATCAGAGGTTATACTCCCTGACAACTTCCTGGCACAGTTTCCTTGTAGCTGATTAAGGACGTACACGTGCTCTAACGTCAATGTCATGCTAAGACAGATGTAACCTTCCCAGTCATTTCAGACGGTAATTCAGTGTGCCCAATACATTTAAAATGGTGAACTCTGGATTTCCTTCCCTACCAAATCCTGATTATCCAGAATTGTCTTCCCTTTTTCTAATTTCAACTTCTCAACAACCCAATCAGTCCCAATTTGCTTCCCTTGAGCACTTCTGGCAGGAAACATTGAGAGAAAACACAAGGAGACAAAGCTCAGACTAGTACATGTCCCTATTTATCCATGCTGAAAGAAAGTCAGGTGAGGAAGAATTTAGAACCTCCATGGCACTTAGACATGGATGTTACATTGGCTAGGTCTTCATTATTCAGGTTATATTGTTGGTCTGTCTAGTAACATGATGTCTAAGACATTGGGTAGTTTACATGCAGTAGCTTAGTAGTAGAAACAGAAGCTCAGAGAGGTTAATTAGCACCTTGTAAGCAGCAAAGTCAGAATTATTGCCCAGGTCTTCCTGAAGCTAAAGCCTGAGACATTCTCCTATGCCATTATACCATCTTGAAAGTAATGCTCCTTCCTAACTCAGGTTCAGCTTTCATTCAGGAATATAACTGAATTTCATCAAAAATTATATATATATATATATATATATATATGTGTGTGTGTGTGTGTGTGTGTTTATATGTGTGTGTGTATATATATGCGTGTGTGTGTGTGTGTGTGTGTGTATACATAATGTAAGCAAACAATGGATTCAAACTTCTCAGGCGTATCCCCACACCCAAGTTCCCAAAGCTTGGGAACATGCTAAGCTTTTTGGTATTCACATTTTTCATGTTTTTCCCCCAAAATCTCTTTCCATTTTTCTAGATAAGAAGTCAATTCCTATACCACATTCTTACTTAAAGAGTTGGGCTTTATGTGTGTTATGACAGTTTAATATTCCATTTTCTTATAACTAAGTATAGAAACCAATAAATGGAGGCATGAATTTCACAATTTCCCATGAGAATGCATCTGCCTCTGGCTTCACCAATTTATATGTGGTTATTTCCTATCACAAATAGGCTCTGAGCTGTCAGGATGATCCTTTTCTTCACACTTTCCCCAAACAAAAATTTTGCACAGAGCTATCAATACCCCCCAAGAAGCATTAAAAATATAGGTTTCCTGACAAGGAAGAAAACATGATAATTGATGACTGAGATAGGCTGCCCTTCTCTGGAGGTTTTTAATTACCACCTTTCATTTACATAACACTTGAAACTTTTCCAAGAGCTTTCAGGTACATTATCACATTGTTTTCTCGGCACAACCCTGCAAGGAGAGAGCAAATATTACAATCATCACTTTCAAGAATAAGCCACCAAGAATGAGAGAGGTGAAGTGATTTGATGGGTCACACAGCTTGCTATGGAGGGAGATGGTGCTAGACCTCAGGATGTCGAACTCCTAATGTTATTTTTCCTACCATGCTTCCATTATTCTACTGGCTAGAAAGATCTGGTGTAGCTTCTCCTAAAGGCCTAAGAAGTATGCAGATGATATCAAAATTAATGTTATAAGCATTTCTATCATAAGCATTTGTCATTTTTCCATTAGACATGTCAAAAAAGCTATGGTTTTTGCTAGAAAAGCTACAAGGGGTGGGATTGTGCGTATCCACGCCAGCACAGCCGGCTGGCTTTGGAGTCAACTCAATCACTTGCTAGCTACGCATCCACAAACCTCATTTTCCTTATCTGTAAAACACACATGATAATAGCACCCTTCTCAAGGAGTTATTGTGAGGATTGGAAGAGGTGATGCATGTAAAGCATTTAGCATCATGCCTGGCACATAGTAAGTGCTCAACAAATGGTTGCTGCTATTTTTAGAGTTGTTGGTATTGTCCCCATCATCATCCTCATTATTATTATAGATCATGGTGAGTGTAATTCTGAACTCTGTGGGTAAGAAGCTCCAAATACTGCCAAGATGTCATTCAGGGGTTATATTGGCCTATACTTTTCTGGCCCTGACTCAAATAATGAGGTTTGCAATTTCATTGACTGGGTGTGCTAATTAGAAGCTTTTTAAAGATTTCTCTTGTCCATTGAGGCCACTAAATAATCTCCACATGGGTCAAGCTCTGTAATCACCCCGTTGCCTCATTGATTATACAAGTCAGCAGTTGGAGCCATGATGGAAGATCTATGGTGAACAGAGAAAAGAGTCTAAAGACCCGAAATCGAGCTTGTCTGTGGGCTGGTTCATGCTTTCATCATACTCAAAACTCAACTTTTATCTACATGATAATTAAATAATAGGACATTTTCTTAACCAGCATTCTGCCCATTTTTAAATACATCTTTTATTAGATGGTAGAGCTTATAAAATATTCATCAACACAAGCTACTGCAGCTTTTTTTTTTTTCTGCTGACCTAACCTCAGAGCTGCTCAAGTGGAAATTAGATTTTTTTTTTTTTGTTAAGTCGCTGAAACTGTCTGCATTTGCTAGATTTCCTAAGGAGCAGGAAAAAAGTAATTCCGTAGGTTTAATAAGGGCAACATACATTCTTATTCCAAAAAGACACACAAAAAGGGGGCAGAAATGCTATTCAGTGAGGATAATTGATATTGTAGCGCAGCGTTCTGCCTAAGCTCATTGTATTTTGAATGGGCGCACAGGTTCTTTGAATCCCTACCGAGAATAGCTTTCACATCTTACCTTGAATTAAGGAAGACTTTTAGGGACCTTGTGAAATGTAAGATGCTTGTGATGTTAATCAGCAAAAACAGACATCTGATTGCACTTTCAAAAAGAACAAGAGAGAGATTTTGTGGTTTTATAGATTTGGCTCCTAACTTAAAAGTAGGAAAACCTAATAACAGTGCTTTATCTGTACTGTTTTCGATTCATGCACATATTTCCTCTTCTTTTCTTTCTTCTTCCCTCGCAACCTTTTGCTCCTTTATTTCTCTCTTAATTAAAAAATTCAAGGTTCCAGAAGGTTATTGGTTTGTTATTGAAAGCTTTGCTTGTTCTTTTGTAATGACTGTAATGCCAGGACCTCAAAGTACCCCCTCCATAAGCCCATGTCTCCCCTCGCTATCCTTGTTTTGAGGTAAGCTTTGCCGCAGATCCTTGGAGACCCTTTTCATGAGAATGTTCATCAAAACACTAAAAAGAGGCTAACACACTCAACTTGCCCAAGCGAGTCTCTGACTCCTCTACAGTGAAAGAGCAGCCCGCTCACGTCCATGACACTCCTCAAACCCGCCCAGCGTCTCAACCACGATACAAGCCCGAGTTTGGTTTCCCTATTTTAATTGGGGTTTTAATTTCTCTCAAGAAAGAAGAAGGAAATAAGCATAGCATTTATGTCATGAAGGGAAGGCAACTTTTAGCTACACAGAAGAGCATGAAACTCTCCTTTATGTTAACAATTACTGCACCAAGTTTTCTTGCAAAGAGATGTGTTTCCTGTCCACCCAGACACTAATTCTATGATAACTGAAATTTATATTATTGATTTTAAGGAAACAGAACCATGTGAAATTAAAATGTAATACACTAGTATCCTAGTGGTTAAATCTTCTGTTTGTAGTTTAAGGTCCTCAGGGCCACCTACCAATAATCTGCTTGAAACTTCTCCATCTCTGAAGTAACCTTAGCAACGGGGTAGCGTCAGAGTGGTCTTTCCACTGACATATTTTCCATTGATTGGAATGTTTCTCTCTGGTTTGAGATAAAACGGAAGAGTTGGTAACTGCCACACCCTATTGGTAAAGCTTCCCTTTACCTGTTCGGTCTCCTGTTCTTGTGTCACTTTCTCTCCCTCTCCCCTCCAGAACCTTCAGAAATGGAGAATCCATGCCCGTGATTTCCACTCAGTGAGCTACAAGCATTTTGAACAGCTTCAGACTTACTACACTGGGTCAAAAACTCAGATGCCCTCCGAGCGTGAGCTGCATGTTATCACCCACAACAACGGGCCTGCGGTGATTACACCCACGGGTTGTCTGAGTGGAACTGAGGAGATAACCCCACTTCCGTTCTGTAAGACCCCTGAACTTGACACACCAAGACTAAATTTGGTTCAGACTTTGCTCAGATGACCTGGGACCATTAATTTTCATGCCCAAGAGGAAATCCTCCATCCTAAGCACTGTGCGCATTGATAGTCATATTTCTTTCTTTTCTAAAATGCTGCTATTAAATCAATGGGTGTCTTATAATCTGTGTGATCTTAAAATCACTGAAATCAGGTCCTTCCTCTGGTTAACTTCAGAGCCAGCTGGATCAACACCCAAATGTCTGATTGTCTCCCAGGATTTTTAAGCCCTCCATGCTCCTATGATGAAGACCCTCAACCATTCTGTAAATTCAGTCTCACTTTTGGACTCTGTGGCCAATCCAGTTCCCCTTATTCCCCCAAATCTCCCAGCAAGTAGAAGCCATCCTTATTACATCCAATTATGGTAAGTGAACTCTTATTTGTCTTATTTCCTTTGGCAACATGGTCCCACCATCACCCGCTTGTTCTGTGGTTCCTGTAGGTCCATAAATGTATCTCATCTCCACGGAGTAGCCACCACGTGTCAGGTGTTTTCAGGCACAGGAAGAAAAAAAGAGAACTGCATTGAATTTTTTACATTTATTTAATGTTTCTCTTATTTTTATTTTAAATGGATATGGCAGAGGATATTATAATCTCTTCAGCACTTATATCCTCTATAACATAAGTCTACCCCTGTCTTTTCCCTATTATCAGATCTTCAAGGCATCCCAAGCTACCAGTGTCTTGGGGCACTTGCTATTACCTACCTCTTGGCCACAGCAGCCCTCACTGGACTTGGTTTGGGCTTTCTCCTATTTCCTGCTGATGACCATTGTCCCATCCTTTGCTTCACTCTTGGAGGTCTGTTGGATTTTCAGGACCCACACTGGCCATCTTACCTTGGGCAGCCTTGGTTATGAGCGTTATTCATTGTTTCCTGACGAGGCTGAGGGAGGGAGTTCAGTGTAAAAGTTAAAGGTAGAGACGTAACGTCACAAGGACCTTGGGTAGGCTATTTCATGTCTCTGAATTTCAGTTTTATCATAAAATGAGGATAATAGTAGTAACTACCATTACTGTTTATGAAGATTAAATAAGAAAGTGCACATAAATATCTGAACACAGTTTCTATCATATGAAGTATCCTATAACCAGTAGCAATTATTAACTAGTATTATTAGGTGACTTGCCCAAAGACAGAGAGCAAGTTGGTGACAAAATTCTAAGCCACTAACCAGCCCTGCTTTACTTCTAGAGATGACCTAATGGTGTGGGTCTGTTCTCTAAAGTAGGAAGTTCTCTGTTCTGAAGCTCTCTGATCCCTGAAAGGGCACAAAAGGGACTTTGGAAGGGCCAACTCTGTGTCTCCCTTCCCTTTCTCAGGAGAAAAGCTGTCATGGGAGAGAGTAATTAAACTTACTTTGTATCGGTCACACTGAGGAAAACTTGGATGTATTGGAGAAAAACATAAAGTGGCTCAAGGAAATAAAATCATTCTAATCATCTATGCTATGGCACAATGAACCAGACCACTGCGTAAAATGACGTGCCCCCGTCACTGAAAGTGTTCCAGCGAGGATCGACGTTGTAGAGCCTGATCTTTAAGCTTCTTTCCAGCCCTGAGATTCTAAGGATCAGGAAACGAGGCACCCTCTCAGAGTTCATTCATTCATTCAACATTAACTATCAAAGAATACAGCATGACTCAGTTTTGTTTTGGTTTGGAGATGTCAAAAGCATTTCTTTAACCACAGCAGAAGAGAAACCATGGGGAGAATTTCTATCTCAAGCACCAGAAATTAAACTATAATTCGTATAGTTTTAGAGGAAAAAAGGAGCTCTTCTCTGGATGGTTGAAGAATTAAAATCTAGTAAGTTCACCACTGATTTATTTATTTCTAATGTGATTGACAATAAGTTCGATTAATGAACTACAACCGTTTGCTCCATTAGCCTTGTTTTATGAATTTTCATCATTATCAAAGTCAGACTTGCTTTACAAAACTTGGTGTCTGCACAAGTCTTTAGCTGGGCAAAGACAGATTCTTTAGTAAAACAGCTTAACAGTGGAATTCATATACTTTACATTGTATAGCATGAAATATAAAAAAGAAACTTGTCACTTATGATAGAGGAGAAAAATAGCTCAACTTAATCCTACCTGGGTATTTCTCTTTCGTTAACTAGTAGCCCAGCAAGGCTTTTGTTTAGTACACTGGGTCATAAATAGAACTTCCACAACAAAACAAGAAAGGATTCCCAGTACGTTTCCCAAAAACAAAGTGCTTTTATGGCTAAAATATTTGCACTATATTTTCCTTTAGTGGAAAGCTGATTTCGTTATTAAAGGGATAATCAGATTCCTAATTTCATATTTTCTTTTTCCAAAGAAAGAGTTTGTGGCCGAGGTGATTACCATCTTCAAAGATCCCTCACCTTTTTTCAAATAAGTACTAGAATCCCTGACCTTTATCTGGATCCTTGGCCACTGAGGATGAGACTCACTTCCCAGCCTTCCTTGCAGCTAGGTGTGACCAAGTAACAAATTCTGTACAGTGGAATGTGAAGGGAAATGATGTGTTCAACTTCTAGCTTGTGCTTTAAAGGAAGGGGTCATGCCCTCCTGTTCTCCTTCTCCTCTTGCCACTGGCTAGAATGCCAGAAGCTCATGCAACCATCCTGGACCACGAGATACAAGTCTGAGTGAGCAGAACAGAGCACCAAGCCAAAGTCCCTACAATGACCTACAAGGCCCTGTGTGATCACGTCTTGCATAAGCTCTCTGGCCTCAGCTCCCACTGCTCTCCCATTGATCACTCCTCTATAGCCACGCTGCCTTCTTTGCCGGTCCCAACAAGCCAGACACTCTCTTGCCACAGGGCCTTTGTATTTGCTAAACACTCACCCCAAGTATCCTCATGGCTTGCTCCTTCACTCCCTCCAGGTCTCTACTCAAACACCACCTTTCCAGTGAGATATTCCTGGACCACCCTGTCTAGAATTTCAACAGCATCCATGCCCCCGACTCTTCCTCCTCCACCCCTTGCTTTATTTTCCCCTACACAGCATGCTATACATGCTACTTTTCACCATGTTCACATACTTGCTGGTCCCACTAGAATATCAACTCTCTGAGGACAGGGATTTCTTCTGTTGCTCATTACTGGTTCCTCAGTCTCTGGAACAGTAGCCTGGAATATTGCAGGTGTCTAATGAAAGGGATAGAAGGGGTCAGTAAATGAAAGGGATAGAAGGGGTCAGATCCCTGACACTGTGGAGCAGCCATATGACCTTAAGCTCAGACAGAGGTAAACCACTGTTGTAAGTTCATGCTTACCTTCTCCTTTGTTATAACCACCAAACCAATACTCAGTTAATACAGAGACAGTAGTCCCCGCCTTCAGCAGAGATCAGCTGATGTCCCACTACGGGACCATGCTCAACTTCCCGTGGTACTCCTCCCAAAGGGTAAACTGGTGAGCTGAGACAGACGAGGCCCTACCCTCAAGGACTTCACATTTCCATCAAGAGGAAGGCATTCGTCACATAATCACACCAACAAATATCAAGTTGCAAGTGAGACAAAGGAGCGGTGGCAATGAGAACCAATAAAGGGCAAACTCTGACCTCGTGGAGGAGCCATGATGAAAGATACAGGGGAGGGCTGACATGTGCCGGGGGAGAAAGCGTCTCCTTGAGAAGGTGCAGTGGGAACAATCTTGCAAGCAGGGCGAGAGCAGATGCCAAATCCCTGTGGTGGGAGGAAGTGTAGCAATATTACAGACTCGGGGAGGCCTGCTGGCTGGCGCAGTGGGGGTGCATTGTCTGAAGGACCCCAGGAGGTAAGAGCTGAGGAATTTTTACTTTTTCTTTCAAACAGCACAAGCCCAGGACGTGTTTCAGGCAGGAGGGCAACATGCGTGATACCTGCCTACTGGCATTCACAAACAGCCCGGAAGCACGGCACCTTTCTCCAGCAGAGTCACCCCAGTCTCCTCTGAGATGAGGAAAGACTAGAAACCTCTGGAATGGGAGCCGTGCTCCAGTCACAGCTCTTTTATTCAGCGCCTCACAAATGAGTTGCCAGAACTTGCCCTGGAGACAACGGGATGCAAATGCAGACGACATGGAATTATAATAACAGAAACATTATGAACAATGCAAACCAGTTGGGCCCCCCGTGGAGAAATAATCCCCGCGCTCCTTTCCGAATTGTCTTTATGGAAATTTCATAAAATTTGCCATTATTAAAACTGAGTAGCAATTATTTCTTTCTTTGGTTCATCAGTTGTGGGAGGAAAATTAATTGTGTTCTCCTTCTTTTCTGGAGTTCATCACATAGAAAGGAGGCAACAAGGATTGACAGGCCTGGGGCCTCTGTTGATGGAAAGAAGGCAAGAGAACTTGGGGGACATTATCACAGATGTGGCATCTGAGGTGGGAGCGGTTGAGAGAGTGGTAGCGGCAGATGCGGCCGCGCTAACAAGTGTGCTCAGGAAGCCGAAGTCATTACGGTATGTTGACATAACATTTGCCAGCTTCACAGGGGCCATCATCGTAAATTAGATTTAATATTGATCAGGCCGTTCACAATCAGGGCCAGGAGAAAATTGGACTCGGAGTTCTTAGTCAAAAAATTGGCTCTTAAGATTCTGCTTTCTAATTAACATAGAAGAACAGAAATCCAGGGCCTGTCTGGCTGACCCAGTGTGACAATAACCGTTTTCCTGTTCCCTGAGGGCCCTGTGGAAGTGACAGCGAGTCCCGCTCTTTCTGTTTTCCTTCCCAGGTCAGTGCAGCTCCGCGGGGGCAGGGTGGCAGGGAGGGAACGGGTGAGGGGTGGGCTGTGGGAAGGAGACCCGGGTTTCAGAGTACAGATGGCTCTGTTTCTCTTCTCAGTCTTCCTCAGAAAGCTGAGAAACTTTTTAAAGAAATTCGGTTTGCCCTTGGTCTAGTTTTCAAAATAAGCAATGTTTTAAAGTTCTTTTCAGGGTTAGGAATTTGGAGAAGTTGCTCGTAATACCTCCCACCACCACTGGCCTAGATTCACCCTCTGAGGCAGCATGGTGGGCGAGCCTGGGTTCGAATGTGAACCTCGGCAGTTGCAGCTCTCTGAACTTGGACAAATGATTTGATATCTCTGAACTTCAATTGGTTCTTCTGTAAAATAAAAATAATAATAATACCTCCCTCAAAGGGTTGCTGTGAGGACTACACAGAATAATGCATTTTTTACACATTCAGCAAGTATCAGCTCTATTTTGCAGTATTATTGTTATATGCTAATTATTACCATTATTATGATACGATTTATCCTATTAGTCAATATTAATACTGCTACTAATAACAATAAGAGTATGACATCTAATTTTTTACTTTAAAAACAACTAGCCAGGGGGTGTCTGGGTGGCTCAGTCAGTTAAGCATCTGCCTTTTGCTCAGGTCATGATCCCAGGGTCCTGAGATCGAGCCCATATCAGTCTCCCTGCTCAGTGGAGAGCCTGCTTCTCCCTCTCCCTCTCCCTCTGTGTGTTCACTCGTGTGCTCTCTCCCTCTCTCTCTCTGTCAAATAAATAAATACATAAATATTTTTTAAAAACAAAATAAAATTGAAAACAATTGGCCAGGACAATTCTAAGCAAGTATCAGAAAGCAGCCTCCAGGCCTGCACTTCCCCCTCTGGACTCCAGCTCCAATCCAGAGGCCTGAAGGGTCCTTGAGCTCCGAGGTTCTCTTTTTTTGCATTATCCTCCCCGCCGCCGCCTCCCGCCTCCGGCACCCCCCCCCCCCCCCCCCCCCCCCGCCCAGGGAACTGCAGGCAGACCTAACACTTCTCAAGGCTTAACATCACCCTTCATGGACTTCCCGGGTAGGAACATCCTGGACTCAGAAATTCATCCCATTTATCTTTGGATCTCTGACGTCTGAGGCAGAACCGAGCCAGAACGCAGATGAGGCAAGGGAGGCTCCTGGGGCATAAACCCTAAGGTGGCAATCACTCTTGGGCACCAACTCCACACTTTCACCAACCCAAGCGGGAACAACACCTTAACTTTTGTGCCCCTACGAGCCTCACTTGTGTCCCCCGGCTCCTGGCTTTGCTAGTTGCTTCATCAAGATGACATGAATGAACGATTGAAGAAAAGGATCCCCAAACTATTCCCTGTCCAAACTCCCCAGCCCTGGGCCCCGAGACGTGGTGCTGCTGCTCCTCTGCCCACCTGGATACACGTGGGAAGGGAAGATTTTTGAAGACAAGAAAGATTTTAGGCATCTATCTTGCCAACAATAAGTGCAAAAATACCCATTTCTTTTTTTTTAATTATTTTTATTATTTATTTGACAGAGACAGCCAGTGAGAGAGGGAACACAAGCAGGGGGAGTGGGAGAGGAAGAAGCAGGCTCATAGCAGAGGAGCCTGATGTGGGGCTCGATCCCACAACGCCGGGATCACGCCCTGAGCCGAAGGCAGACGCTTAACGACTGAGCCACCCAGGCGCCCCCAAAAATACCCATTTCTTAAAGCCTACACAGCAGTTGCAGGTTTATCTCACTTGCCCAGAGTTCCTACTCTAAGCTTCATGGAGTTGTTGGTCTTCAGAATTAGCTGTAAAACTCAAGTCCAGCCAGAAACATCTGCTGCCAGTAAGTAAATGGCTAACCAGGGAACTGAAAGAAAAAACAGGTCCCAGGGTTGGTTCCCCATTTATTCATTCACAAAGCCTGCTTCCTCCTGCTCCCTCAAATGATTTTCAGGAAGAGGCAGGCAGGTCTACACTCCTGTGGGATTTTATTACCTGTCCCCCGGGACTGTTACTTGCACAACAGACACCTTTCTGGAGGAAAAAAAAATTATTTCTTCTTGACTGTAACCCCTCATTCAATTCCAGTCTCTGCCTTCAACCTGAAGAGCCTTCCCTCCTTGGAGCCATAAGGCACCAATCCATCCCTTGCATTTCCCATTTTAGTGAGTTTATCTACTCTTGGGCACCAAACTACATCTATGAAATCTGTTTATAGAGTAAGACCGTGTATTAAAAATTCTCGGAATTTTATCACAAGTATAATGCACATGACAAAATATGCATGTATGAAAAGGTAGCTAGAGGGTGATAAGCCTCCAGAATCTCAGCCTTTTACTGTGCATTTACTATGTGCCAAACCTTATTTCATTTTATCCTGCTCCTCATTAACTCCATTCTCTCTCCTACAAAATGTGCTATGTGAACTGCTTTTATGCTATCTTCTTTAAATGTGAAGGTATCCATTGCGGTGCCATTTGGGTTCTGGGTGCTCTGAGAAGCCCAGGGCCTGACTTAGCTACCCACGGGGATGTCATTTTTTTCTTACTCAACATCCATCCCCCTGTTTCTGGAAACACCACCCCAATTTTCTTTTGAAAATCACCTCTCCCCCTCTCGCAGACCATGTGCACCTGGTGGGACTAACCCTTCTGTGGTTTCAGAGAATGGGTATGGATTTCCGGTCTGGCCCATCAACATGGCACCATGTTTTCTTAGCCCCTGTGCACATGCCATCTGTGCGCATGTGGTTGAAGCCCAAATGATGAATTGCAGACCCAGACCACCAGCTGGAATTACAGGAGAAGAGATTCCTTTTCTGCCCAGGATGGCTATCAGCTGGGAATTCCTGAGCAGCCCCTTTGCCTTCATGCAGGAAGGCCCTGCCCGCAGAAAGCTGACCTGCAGCTGGGGGAGAAAGATTCCTGAACACCGAATACCTTATATGCTCTTCCGAAACCATTTATGCACAAAGTTGGAACTTAGGGTTACATAAGCCAATTTGTTTCCCCTCAAGCCAATATGTGATATATGAGACGCTCATCCACAGTAGTCACTAAAGCCATGATTTAAATCAATTGGAGAGTAGTGACTTCCATAATAATGCAACCACGTGGCCCAGACCAGTTACTGGCACTGCCTTCTCAATCAGATCTGTCAGGCACGCACTCAAGTGGTCAGTCCAAATTGACCCCCACACAGGCTACTACACATCTCCTCATTGATTACCCCTAAGTATGTCTGGGTGGGATGGAGTAGATCCCGTTCCCTTTCAGAGACAGAAATGTCAGCTCAGAGAAGATCAGGTTTTTTGATGATTGCCTCCTGATGGAACTGACCTGCACATTAAAAAAAAAAAAAAAAGTTTTTTGGCCTCTGGTTAAAAACCTGAATGGGCCCCAAATTGGGGATGTGTGATTTTGTGCTCCAGAGTGGCGGAGATTAGGTGAGCCGCACCTTCCCACCCAGGAGACACAGAGGCTAATGAAAGTTGAAATAAGCCAGGAGCTGGCGTGCTGGGCAAGGGGAAACAGAAGGACTGGGGAGAGTGGCAGCAGTGGGGAGCCTCTCGCAGGCAGCCATCTCTAATTGTATGAGCAATAAAGCTGACCCTGCGGGGGACGGGAGGCTTGGCACAAGTTGAATGTTGCCTAAATGAGACTGCTCTGAGTTTTTAAACTTCTCACTTGATCAATAAGACAGAGTCCAAAGACAGAGGCGATGCTGAAACGGCATTTACATAAATCCTCGCCCCGTAAGGCAGATTCCGTAAGAAAGTTCCAGAAGCACAGTGATAGCAAAGGGCGCAATTGCACTCCCTAAAGGACCTGCAGGCAGACGTAGCTCGGCCTCCTCTGATATGTTTAGCAGATTTCTGGTTCTATTTAGGTCTTCCTCTAACTGGGCATCTTTTCTTTCTCTCTGCTTCTTCAAACTGAGGCATCTCCCGCTGAACGGTGTTAGGGAGAGGCAATGCGGGATCAAGTAACACATTTTTAATGATGTGAAACAAAGCTTTAATCACCATAGTTATTTACAAAATAATGTCTTCCTTGCATTTGGTTTAATAGCACTTTGTCCACAGTTTTCATCAAAACAACTACCCATCTGACTTATTGGAAGATTATGTTAAATGTCAGAAGAGCTCCCCAGACTCATAAAGTGCTTCCTCGCCAATCAGGATTCTAATTTTGGATGGGGAAATAATAAATACAATAATTATTGAACACTGTGACATTAACTGATAAAGATTCCTGCTTCCCTTGAATTATCAATTTCACATTGGCATAAAAAATAGATCAGTGACAATTTAATCCCACATCTGGTGACCTTTAAGTAATGTTGTAACACTTCACAGCTTTGTCATTAGAATGTCATCAGCCTTCTCTCTAAAAGAAATGATACCTAAACACTTCATGTTAGACCCGTCTCCAAAGTTTGCTAATGTTTAATATCTGGTAACAGGACCCAGATGCACCAGGCAACTTTGTCAGGAGCAATTTTTTAAATAATCCTATTATAATGCACCATATGACAGAGATTAGGTAGAGTCAAAAACTCATAGAACCATAATAGCCATTGTGTCAACTGGGAGACAGGCTCACTGCCATACCCTCCTGGTGGGGGTATATTGGTATCAGCACTGAGGGTGTCTACCAGCCAAAGCCATCAAGACTTTAAATACCCATCCCTTTCTACTCAAAATTGCACTTCTAGAATCCCAGTCTATAAAAATACGTATACGTGGGCACAAAAGACTGTCCGTTATAGCATTACTTGTAGTACCAACCATATACAAAACTATTAAAAAACCCAATTTCCATTAAAAGAGGAATGCTTAAGTAAATTAGTACACCTGCATAACAGTGTATGGCGCAGGCGCTAAAAAAGAATAAGCGGCCAAACGTACCGATGTTGTCAGTTCTTCATGCTATACTATAAACGCCCCAACCTGACATATCAGGAAATCTTCTTGGACTCCTTTCAGACTATGACCAGAATCCAGCCACTTCTCACCACCTCTCATGCTACCAACCCTGATTCAAGCCACCACACCTCTCACCTGAATGATTGCAACCACCTCCTAACAGGTCTCCGGCTTCCACCAACCTACTGTGGACATAGCAGCCGAAGTGATATTTCCTAATGTAATTCAGATCAAGTCTCGCTTGATGTCCAAACCTTATAGGTACTTCCCATTTTACTCAACATAAAAGCTGAAGTTCTCATAGTGGCATACAGGCCCTACAGGATCAGCTCCTTCCACCCCAAGCATTATCTCTCTGTCTTCATAGCCTCTACCTGCCCCCCTCCAATCTTCACTCGCTCTGCTTTAATCTGACTTTCTCTCTATTCCTTAGTCATGCAGAATCCTCAGGACCTTTGCACTGGCTATTCCCTCTGCCTAGAACTCTCTTCCCTAGATACATACCTGCTTACTCCCTCACCTCCTCCAAATCTTAGTTCAAATGCCACCTTCTTAATAAGGCCTATCTTGACCACTATATATAAAGTTGCAAAACATCATCTGCCTGGCACTTCTAATCCCATTTTCCTTGCTATCCTTTTTCTTTCTTCATAATATTTATTATGTTCTAAACCACTGCATAATTTACTTATCTGCTATATCACTTCCTTATTGTCCACATCCCTCCTCCCCCACTAGAATGTAAACACCATATTGGGCAGGGAATCTTTGTTTTGCTCACTGATGTATTCCCAAGTACCTGGCATATAGCAGATGCTCAATAAATATTTGCTGAACAGATGTATGAATGACATCATAAATAACTTGCTAAGCACTATCTCTCCTCATAAGCACTAAACTAAGTGCTTTACATCTATTACCTCATTTGACCCTTCTACCAATGCCACGTAAAGCAAGATAAGCAGGAGGCAGGGGTGAGGTATTGTAATCCCCATTCTGTAGCTGAAGAAAACTGAAAACCAGAAGGTTCATAACTCACCAAGCTCACGTTCTAATAAGCAGCAGAATGAATGGGGGAAGGGGAGAAGACTGAACGCAAATCTGTCTGCCTACCAAGATCTTAACCACTTTGCCCTCAAGCAGCCCAACCAATTAAAAAGCTACCTATCTACTCAACCTCTTGCCCCACTCTCTTCTGGATTTCTACAACACCAACTATTTAGATGAATGTCACCAAACTGAGCAGTGTTTTAACTTACCCACATAAAAAATTAAGTGTGGCCCTGGGTAAAATGATGGATGAGGTCATAAGTCTTTAAGTTTCCTTTAAGCTCTGTGACTTTATTATTAAGTTCCAAATCACATTTTGCTTCTGGGAATGGTGTTTTGGTTTGTTTATTTTCACTGTGAGGAACTGTATGTCTCCCTCTTGCCCAACTTATTAGCTTTAGTCATAAACAGCAATCAGTGAAACATGAGGTTTTTTTATGAGATAGTTAAATCCAGTGTGGGACTCTGGTATTTTGGAAATTTTTTAATGTCAGCATATTTGCTTTTGGATCGTGAATATGATTTGTTCTAAAGGCTCCTGTTTTATGAGTGAGATTAATTTTAGTTAGGTCATTGCCATAAGAATAGACCATCTTAAATTTAGTATAATATGAGAAGAAATGATTTCTTTTCCATAAACTAAACAGGTTCTGATTTAAAAAAAAAAAAAAACAACTGATAAATTATCTAGGACCTAGGTGGTAAAATTAAATTGGAACATTTTAAAGAGAAAAACCCTCAGTGGTATTTTATAATTTTTGTAGGATCAGTAATGGTAATGTTACCCTCACAGTTCTCAATACTGATTTGGAGACTTCACTGTGTGGGTAACAAAGCAGATTCTGTGAGCGCCTCGCCCATATCTTTCCGAGCCATACCACTTCCTACACATCAGCCTGATTTCTAATGGCTAGCATCTGCATCCTTTGCCTGAGAAGTTTCTTTGGTCTCCTTTGTCTCTTCTGTCCAAGCACGCAGGCAAGAGTGTCAGGAAATTTGTACCCCTGGGAACAGGTCTCAACTACTTGGGACTGGTATATAAATATCCCACTCCCTCACCCCATAGGATAACTCTGGCGTACATATCCTACATGGCTCCTAGTGTGGCCACTGAAACGCCAGTGGCAACTTGCCTGACACTACATTATTTATCAGCTGCCTTCCTTTTCTTATCTTAGTTCTCCACTTGACAACCAGTGTTTCCTGGGATCACCTCCCAAGTAATCTACTTGCGTTTGAATCCTTAAATCAGGATCTGCTTCTGGGGGAACCGAAACCATGACAGTTGCCTTTATCTGGGGCTTTGCTATAAGTCTAGTGAAAAATTATTATTATTATTATTATTATTATTATTAATTCCTTCTTCAGTGAATATTTTTTGAGCACCTACTATGTTCCAGGTGTTATTCTTACTACTGGGTATTCAGCAGTGATGAAATAAACAAAGACCTCTGTCTTCGTGGAGTTTACACTCTTGTGGGGGGAAAATAATAACCAAAATTAAAATGTACTGTAAGGCAGATGACGATGAGTGGTATGGAGGAACATGAAGAGAAGGACCGTGACAGGGAATGCCAGCAGCTGAGGCATGCAGTGGGAATAGGGTAGTGACAGGCCAAACAAGAGGGTAAAATGTAAACAAAGACCTCAGGGGAGTGGGGAACAAGCCAGGGAGGAAAAGCCTTAGCCTAGGCAGGAGGAAACAGGTGCAGAGGGGACCAGGCCTGGAAAGTTCCAGAACCAGCAGGGCTACTGGAACAGAGTCAGGAAGGGAGAAGATGACAGAAGATGAGACAGCCCTGCTACTGTTAATGTTTACCGTTGTTATTATTGTCAGTACTGGGGGTTACCAGGTTTCTTTTGTCTCCACATTTTACCATGAAAATTACGGAAAAGTTGGAAGATTTTACAGTGAACACCCATATACTCACTACCTAAATTCTATCATTTTGCTATCCTTGATTTTTCACACATCTATTCTTCTATCCACCTATCCAGCCATCTTTTTAATGCAGGTCAACGGAAGCTGCAGACATTTAACATCTCGTCATTATACAGATATTGTTTGTAAATCTGACAACACCCTTGTAAGGCGAATCCTATATCCCCACTTTCAGATGAGGAAACTGAGCCTCGGAGAGGTTGGATAGCTCAGCTGAGGCAGTGCCACAAACATGGGGCTGAGTGGGGATTCCAATCTAGGTTTATTCAGTGTCGATGCTCATATTCTTTCTACTATTAACACATGCTGCTCTTGGCCGACAGATTAATGTTGAAGAACAAAGAAAGAGTCTCTTCTTTGAAGGGAGTTGTTTCCCTTCCTATTTCCTTTTCATCTGAATGGCAGAGATCCAGTGATATGCTGGTAAATATCTGCTGGTTCACCGATCAGCTCTGAGCCGGGGGTGGAGAGAAGGGGGAAGCCCGGTTTGCAACATCTGCCAATTCCTGTGGTATAAATACTCCTACTGTGCCTGATTTCAAGCGACCAACCTGACATCAGGTTGCAAGATCTTGTGCGCTAATACGAAATGGCTCCAGCACACTACTGGAGACTTTAAAAAGTCTTATTCTGTAGATGGCAAATATCACTGGCCCTTAGGACCAGCACCAGATTCAGGATCAACGCCTGGTGTCTGTCCCCAGTGAGAACTCAGTAAATACAGGTGGTGGGGGCAAGGTTAAAGATCTACACCTTTTGACCCAGGTCCACACACAGCATCAAACCTCTGCACACACGTGCATGTGCACACACACACACACACACACACACACACACTTTCTTCCCAGGGTGGATGGTGATGCATTTAAGTAATGAATACATAATACACATGCATAAAGCAAACTTCCCCACAGGAAGTAAGTACACCCCTGTCTCCATGTAATTTCTAGCGTGGGTCCATTGTTCTTGCTTTTCTTTTTGTCACATCAATCCTGCACCTCCCTGCACTGTTGACCATGCTTTTCTTTGGCAGGAGCAATCACGGTGCACTCTGATGCCACAGGATACCTTTTTACATGGGTTGAGGTTATAAATCACATAAGAGACACTCTACCCTCAGAAGCTTGTCTTTTCTCCTCCTTCCTGAGCTTCCCCTTCAGTTAAAACCAAAAGGTCTCTTACCTTCAGAGCATTGCCCCCACTGCCCCGCCGAGGTTCTGTGTGTGCATTTTCATCGTGCCCTCATGCCACCTGAAAGTTGACTACTCTCCACCTTCTTCACCCAAATTTCCCTCTGCACCTTTCCCCAGGGGCCCCACACCCCTAAGATAACATTGCAGGACCTCAGCATTGGATGAGGGCATTTGCATCGACTATGGTAGGTGGTTCCAGGTCAAGATTTGCAAGACAGGCTTTTCTGTATGGAATCGTTGTCATTTCCCCCTTCCCCAGCACACCCTCCTCTCACCTCTACCCCACACATACATACATATTCCTGCCTGATGCAGGCCACATCCCCAGCAGGCTGTAGAGCAAATAACAATCATCTCTAAGAGAATTGGCACAAACAAGGTCTGACACTTAACAACTTCAAAGCATTTTTTATAGTATGGCAAATCCCATTACCATGCAACAAAGAACAGCTAATTGTTAAGAATTAATAATAAGAAATAAGTATAGATAATGGTTTAGCTGACACTGTCATATTTTAGTACAATATGTTCTGAAATATTTGCTCCTTTGGGTTGTGAATGTGCTATTTTTGTCACTAATAGGCCTATAGAAGCCTAGTGGAAATGAGTTTTCTCAAAGAAAGTTGTGCATTCTGAGATTTCTCTGATAAGGGGAAGGGGTCAATGTGCCTGTAGTTTCTGTGCTTCATTAAAATTCTGCTTCCGTACTGCATAATGTGAGTAATATTAATTTTCTAAACATTCGTGTACAGCAGCTGCTAACTAATTTCCATAACAGTGTTCCTATTCTACAGGCATTTTAAAAAGAGGAAAGGAGATGACCACTGACTTTCTGCCAAAAGGAAAGGCTCATCCTAACCCACTTCTGAATCATTCCAGACCAAAAGAAGAGCGACATTAGGAACGCTAACTTCTCACTCAGGAGGGTGTCTGGAATTGAACATCCCCACCTTAGATCCAAGGCTGGGGCATGTGGGATGAACTGTGAGCTCATTTGCTGGGTTCATTTTGCCTCTGGACACCTCTGAGATGGCCCGGTTGATGAGACGTAGACTGGCTAACAATCTGGGCATGTCTGCAGCCCCAGTCATCCTGGGTACCCACTGCTTCCCCTCCCCTCTGGTCCATGACACTGAGGTCCCGGTGAGAAAGGCTGCAGCTAAAGCCATGCATGCTGTTTCTGGGAGGGCAGCACAGCTGGGCACTGTGGACCCCCTGTGCTTCACAGGCTTGCTCTCAGAGTGTTCTCCCCCCACCATTCCTCCAGAAAAACCTGGGATGCCCGGGCTCACGGTCAGGATATAACTAAAACCTTTTAGTTATATACATTCTCAGGCTGGAACTTGCCCTCATCTGCCTTCTGTGAAGAGGAAGAGCTAGGGTCACAAACTTGAACGCTGTTAGTCTCCCTTTCACTTTCCTGTAGTTGCATCCTTTGGACGATACCATCCAACTTTGTGCTCATTCACCTCTGCAATCCATCACCTTTCCCTTCATACCCTAGCCTCAGTTTGTCCCCCTAACCTTACCCTCCACCTCTCCTTCCCAAGTGCCCAGAAATCCCACCACACCGGTCTGCTTAGCAACTCCTGCAATAAACCATGTCGAGTCACTCCTCCAAGTCTTTACCCAAACTGTCAGCTCTGACTGGATAGCCCACCCACTTCAAAACCAGGAAAATTTTACTCTTCATCCCTTTCTAACCTCCTAGACTAAGTTAAGCCCTCTTCAGCTTTTGCCCAACCCAACAACTTAGCACTTGTCTTGTTGTTGGTTGGTTGGGTAGTTGGATGGTTGGTTGGTTGGTCATTTGGTTGGTTACATGCAGATTTGTATCCTTTGCTTATTTGTAACTCTTGGAATACAAGAGCCTAGGTTCACTTGTCTTTGTATATGCTGTGCTCATGACATCGTAGGCATTCAATAAATCTTTGAGTGGAAGTTACCCTCAAAATGTACCTGCATGAGGGTATGTAAAAATAGGTGACCATAAATTTTGTCAAGTCATATACACTCAAAGTTAGAGTCACTGTGGGTAAAACTAAGTAAACTGCAGAAAGGAAGAGAGGTTCATACAAGGATGGGTCAGACCCCAGAAATGGCATCTAATTTCATGCTTCGCACTTTCCCCTACATTGTCATCTCCTCCGCCTTTCTGATTTCTTCTTCCCACAACTAAGTTGGCCCCACTACTCTCATTCTGTTCCCTTATCATGAAATCATTCCTTCTCCCTTTCATATTTCAAAGCTCACACAGCTGGTCCCCAGAGTCACTGCCTTTTTAAAAACTGTCAAAATCATCCTAGATGCAAAATTGAAACAATAAACCAAAGTAAATGTGACCCAATAGTGAAAACTCCACATGTGACAATAGTCAGAAATACAAAATTACTGTTCTCAGGTCTGCTATCATTGAAGATTCCTTGACTACTTTTTTTTTTTTTTTTTTGCCTTAACTCTAAATATGTTACTAGCCTTAGTACACACTAAAATTGTCAGGGACACTCTCAAACAATGTCCCTTGGAAGCCAACTAAGTAACTGAGGACATGTTAATATTAATATCAGAGCTTCAAATTCATCAATAGAGTCATGACAAAACTAGGTACCAAGTAATAAAAGTAAGAGATGTACTTCATAATTCATTTGGTAAAATCTCTACCGGTGTTGACTGTTAACTGAGAGATGATGGATTATTTTGTTTTTTAATTTACTACCTTTTTGGAATACATAGAATGTAAATCCCCATCTTAAAAGCACTTACAGCGTGAGTGAGAAAGAGTTGAGAGCTGAAGAATGGGGCTCCCAAACAGCTAGATCCAAAGGATCAGGCATTCACTTGGCCAAGAAGGTGCCTGAAGGAGAGATGGTCAACTTCAAGTAGATTGTGAAGGAAATGAGCCCAGTGACTGTGGAAAGAATGTCCTCAACCCAAAGTGCTTCCCCCAGCAACGGGCATAGGGCAGACAACATGCATTTGCTGAATGAACAAATAAATTTGGGGTAAAAGAAAAAAATTAAAAATTTTCAGTGTATAAAATATAAACAGTTACTTTAGCAATACTTTTTCAAAATTTTGCAAGAAAAGTTTATTAAGCATTCATAAATACCTAGACAGAAACAATATTAAGATGACAAGTAAAGACATTCCTTAAATTCTGTCCAACAAAAGACTTTTGGGAACTTACTATGTCCCTGGGGCTGTACACAAGACCCTGAAGGATACTAAGGTAAACTGGAGGCAGTCCCTGCCTTCTAGATGACTCTCTGATGACAATCCCTCAAGCAGGCATGGCAGCAATACCTCTGGGGTGCCTAGAGGAACAGCCCTTGCCCAACATTATATCCCCAATACCCATCACAGGGCTTAAATTACACTGTTAAAGATTGATTCCTTTGGGTCTTGAAGGTTAATTGAGTCTCTTAGCAAAAAGTCAAACCCCCCCTGGGATGGGTACCTTCTTAATCCATTACCACCTGAGATTGGACCCAAGCATTAGGCACAGAGGATGGAGGAGCAATGAGGAAGGATTTTCAGAACTGAAGAAATGAAGAAAGGAAGCACCTAAGAGCATCACTAATTCACTTTATTTGTGATTTTCCTCATTTTTTCCCATGTCCTAACCAATGAAGACTGGTACAGAAAATTCATAGCAAACCATATTAGCATCAGCAAATGCCTTTCCGGTTCCTTGTAGCTGGGTTTCTGGGCTCAATACCTGCATTTTCTATCCTAAGCCAGTTCTAATAATAACAGGCAGAGCTGCGTAGGCGCTTAGCCTGGACAAGCCAATATTCTAAGAGCTTTACAAGCATTATCTGAGTTAGACCCTATAACCATTCTATTCCCATTGTACAGGTGAAAACTAGGGGTCAGAGAATTTAACTAACTGGTTCCAATTACCTAGCTCAAAATTGCAGAGCCAGGATTTTAATTTTTTAAATTTAATTCCAGAGCCCAAATTCTTAAGCTCAATACTCTAATGCCCACAGTTCAGGCTGAAATCTTACAATAGCCCTATAAGATTGACCTAGGAAGCAATGGTCCCATACTAACCTGGGTTCAAGATCCAGTTCAAATTTGGTCCAGTAGAAACTTGGACCTTAGTGTCCTCGTTGAAAAATACAGTTAATAAAATGTAAGATCATGTGAAATAGAGTTAACAAAATGTGTGTAAGATCATGTGAAAATCAGATGAGTTTATGAAGGAAGTGTTTGGCACAGAGTAAGGACGCCATAAATAGTAGCAATAAGCTATAAACTTCCCCTGGGGGCAGCTTTGTTCTGGTGATGCTACTGTTGGCCTGTAGGGGTCACTCAAGCCTCCACTCCCTGCCTTTCACTACATCTAGTTGTCAATGGTTTTCCGCCTGTACATTCAAATGTCCTGGGGATACATACATACATATATGCGTATGTACATGTAATTTATATATATTATATTATGTGTGTATATATGTGTGTGTGCATATGTGTGTATATGCATATGTGTGTGTGTGTGTGTGTGTGTGTGTGTACATACGTGTCCAGGGGCAGAGCCTGGACATCTATTGTTTACAGCTTCCCAAGTGCCTCTAATGTGCAGCAGGGTTGAAAGCCACTGCAAATGAAAAACTTCTAGAAAGGGCCAAGGCCAAGGATCTTGGAGTCGAAACATCAAGGAAATGGATGTTTCTTAGTAAGAAATAAAGCAGTTAAAATTCTAGTGCGCAAGTGACATGGGATCCAACTTTTGGATTTGAATAGGAGCCCTCTCCCTTTCTACAGGAGCCTTCTCTTAATTTATTTTTCTTTTTTATGTAGGCTCCACACCCAGCATGGAGCCCAACACAGGGCTTGAACTCAGGACCCTGAGACCAAGACCTGAGCTAAAATCAAGTGTCAGCTGCTTAACCGACTGAACCACCCAGGTGCACCCCACCCCTGACTCCTTGGCTTATTACTAAAAAATCCTAGCCATACTCAGGCCCTGGACTCTGAGGTTGACTCTGCCCTCAGTCACCACCTTCCTACAATCTAGATTCCCTGACATGAGACCTTGATTACCACTGGGACATGTCCCTGTCCCTCATGCTTTTGCTAGCCATGGTTAGAGGCTGAGGTAATCCCCCGATGCCATGCCTTCACCCCCATGGCTAACCTTCCAGCATCAGCCCCAGCATACAGGACAGACGTCCCACTTCTATCCATCCCACAAGCATGACAAGGACTGGAGCTCACTCTTGCCTAAAGTAAAGCCCCTTTGGGATAAAGAAACGGGGGGTAATCAGAGGGGGGAGTGAAGCATGAGAGACTACGGACTCTGAGAAACAAACTGAGGGCTTTGGAGGGGCGGGGGTGGGGGAATGGGATAGGCTGGTGATGGGTAGTAAGGAGGGCACGTATTGCATGGTGCACTGGGTGTTATACGCAACTAATGAATCATCGAACTTTACATCAAAAACCAGGGATGTACTGTATGGTGACTAACATAATATAATAAAAAAATATTTAAAAAATAAATAAATAAAGTAAAGCCCCTTTAAATTCTGGGCTGAAAAAAAATTAAAATAGAATAAAATAAATAAAATAAAATAAAATAAAATAAAATAAAATAAAATAAAATAAAATAAAATTCTGGGCTGAGACAAGATTCTTAGAACAAGAGTCTCTTTCTCCAAAAGCAAAAATAAACTCATATTAGGCTTTGTTGACTATTACAGCTTGAGCACGCACTCACAATTCAAAATCCTGTCCTTGTCCACCCTGAGTTCAGCTGACAAGGCTACATTAGCCTCCCCAGATGGGCCTGCCGCCCTCATAACGCAGGAGTCAAATATTCCCTCCCCTATTTCCTCTCCAGGTTCTTCAGTTCCTCATTCATTATTTTCCCAAACTATGAAAGACCCACAGAGAAAAGCACGTTCACCACCCACCCCCTGCCTTGAATTGGTAATCCAAACAATTAACAAACTGTCCAGATGCAAATAGGAGGTTTACATTTTTTTCATAAGATGGCCCCATTTACGCACTTGTCACTCAAAAGAGGCTGAGCATATATATTCACCAAACTTGGCAGCATTTCACTCAGTGACTGAAAACAAACATGATAAATTTCTCCTCCAGAGATAATTTCGGTGATGTGTATAGGCCACTGAAAATGAGAATGTTATGACTTTAGTGCTGTGATAATATATGGTAGTAATTATATTAACAAGGGAAATTACATCCTTTTTCAGCAATTTCAGCTCATACCACCCACATGAATAGTGGGCAACAGCAAAAAAACGCTGAAATGGTGCTACTAAGATAGGGGGAGCAAGATTTGCTGAATTTAGAACCCACTTTAATCACTTTTTAAAAATGTACTGAGCTCCTACTATGTGCCAGGCACCATGTGACCCAGTGGGTAATGCATCTGACATGGCTCAGAACTTAAGGTGCTTACCACATAACAAAGGAAAGAAGACATGCACATAAATCACTGTAATACCAGGGGGAAAGTGAGAGGTAACAAAAGAGAGGTATAGATCGAGTTCTATGAGGATTGAAAGAGGAAGCTATCACTTCTAGATGAAGCTATGATGAAGCTCTGGCCGGCCCAGAAAGCAATCAGACACCCAGGAGGTGAAGAGTAAGCAGCACGCCACAGTTTTCCAGCATTGAGATAAACGACAGCCAATTAACACTGAAAATTCTGCCCAGTGGGCTGGCTCCAGAGAACATCCACCAGAATGCTCCACAGCTGAGTAACCATAAAAGCAAGCCCCATATTCCATGGCTCCAGAAATCCTTCTGGAAAGTCTTTTTGCCAGAACTTATAAATGTATGGATTGATGAACTATAATAGAGATTAAATGCATGAGAAAACTCCATAATTCATCTTGAAATTTTCTTGGAACCACATTCAAGGTATGCACTCTGTTCTACCAATTTGATCAGCTTTTGTTTCGTTCCTCCCATGTGCAAGAAGATATAGGGGATTCCAAGAGAATGAAGACACAGACAAGACCCTGAAGGAAATCGGAATTTCATAGAGGAAGGGAAACATACAACATAATTATAAAGATGATCTGCCGCTTTATCAACATGATTTGCTGGAAGGAGTATGTGGTTTCTAATCACACAGACTTGAGCTGAATTCCTACTTTGTAGCCTACCAGCTCTGTGACCTAAAAAAGAATTATTGACTCTCCAGGTTAACATTGTTTCATTTGTATGGTGTTTAAATCAAAGGACTGTGGTAGGGATTAAATGATATAATATCATGGAAGCATTTTGTCTAATGCCTACAAATGTCTAAGGAATCTGTTGAATAATGTAAGTCAGAAAACTGGGAAGTGTCAGAAGACAATTAAAAAGAAAAACGTGAAGTTATCCTTAAAGAAAGAGCTCATCTCCGAATTGGGGGGACTAGGAAGTCTTCATGAAGAAGGTGTCATTTGAACAGGACTGTAAAGGGAGTGATTTGTCACTCTACAGTCTACTTTGGCTGGTGGCGATGGGGTCAGCAAGGCTGTACTGAGATATGACATTGGATTTTTAAAAGATTTAAAATGTTGTATGTGAAAATACTTGGCTGACGGATTCACTGTAGGCAAACCAGGAGTTTAACATATATAGTCCCCCAAATACCAGAGCACATCACTAAAAATCCAACGGTGCACATAAAAAAAAGAGAGGTTGAAAAAGCTGGCATAAAATTTATAACATAACTTTTCTTTTACATTTCAAACAAAAAACTAACCCTTCCTATAAATATTGAAGGAAGAATGCTATGACACACTGGGAAACGGAACTCAGAAGCATAATGAAGGAATAAAATACCACGATTAAGTGAAGCCTACTCTGGAATTGCAAGGACTGCTAGGATTAAATATTAGGAAATCTATTTTTAAAATTCCGTTTAGTTAAGAGGCTTAAAGAAGAAGCATATTATCATCTCTATGGGTGCTAAGAAGTCATTTGATAAAATGTAATACCTATTCCTAATTTTAAAAGAAAAATATAATAGAACATGAATAATGCTTCATTAATATGGTAAATATACAAATATATACGTCAACCCAAAAATTAATATCACAATTAGTGGAGAAATACTAGAACATTCCCATTAAAGTCTGCAAGAAGTTCACTTGTGCCACTTACATTTCATATCATCCTGGAGCAGCTGGCTAGTCAAATGAATGTTGGCTCGAAACCTCAGGAATTCCCTGGGTGAAATTCGAAACTAGCCCCAAGGGCAAGGAGAGACCAAACAAAGAAGCAGACCACTCCAGACTGGGAGGTGGCAGGTTTAATAACCAAGGGAACTTACATATAAGGCTTGTCTTGGGGGGGCCACAAGATGGGTAGATCTCTGCACCTGCCTGCCAAATCTTCAAAGTTTCTATAGAGGCCTTACCTGGGTTCAATCACATATACCGTCTAGATGGTCTCAACACATTACCTTCTCAAGGCTGTGTCTTTGGGGCAGCTTCTAGTGCCTGCAGGGGAGAGGGTGAGGAGCCTCTGACTGTCTGGGTCCAGGTCAAATGTCAACTGGCAGTCATGTCCTCTCAGTGACTTCCTCCAACAATGAAATTAGGTAACTGAAAGAAATAAGAGAGAAAATTAATAAAAAAGAAAGTAAAATTATCATGATTTACAAATAAGATGATTGCCTAGAAACCCAAGAAAATCAACTGAGAATAGTTGAGAGAATAGTGTTTGTAACTAAGAGAATGCAATAAAGTAATGCTCCAAAAAATTAATTCATTTTGGCTCAGATCATGATCTCAGGGTGATGGTGCTGAGGACGAGGCCTGCTTGAGATTCTCTCTCTCCTTCTTCCTCTGCCTTTCCTCCCTGTTTGTGCTCCCTCTCTCTCTCTCTCTCCAATAAATACATACATACATACATACATACATACATAAGTACAGACAGACAGACATAAATAAAGACACAAATAAAGGTGAAATATAAAACCTTAAAAGAAATAGAAGAGAAGATGGGGAGGTATTTTATTTCTTAGTTTTTATTATCTTCAAGTGGGGAAGGCCTTTCTAAAGCATGATTTTTTAAATCCCAGGGGTCATAAATAAATGATTAATAAGTTTGACTACATAAGAATATTTAAAAATCTTTTTATAGAATAGTCCAAAAAGAAAAGTAAAAAACAACTTGGGGAAAACTTTCACAACTCATTACAGAACAAAAGATAATTTTCCTAATATATGAAAAGCATCAACAAATCAATAAGAAAAAGATAACCCAAAAGAAAAATGGAAAAAAGATATGAGATAGTTCACTAGACAGAAAATATGGATAGCAATGTAAATATATGAAAAGCTGTTTATCTTACCCATTAAAAAGAAATGTAAATTCAAACTATAAGTAGATATATTTTTACCTAACAGATTGGCAAAGATCAGTAACATTTGGTAAAGGATATGAGGGAAGAGCCATTTTCTTACATTTCTGATGACATTGTAAATTGCCACAATCACTAAGGAGAGGAATTCGGCAATCTCTATCAAAAATTAAAATGCCTATACCCTTTGATACAACAACTGGATCTCTAAGGAACTGATCTTGCAGACAGTATAAAGAAAGGGCCATATGTTCAGAGATATGCACTACAGTATGAAACCTTGAGCATGAGCAAAAGGGATCCCTTCTGACTGTTTGAGAAGTCCCTATTTATTACATCCACACAATGGATTTATTAAAGAGCATGAAAGGCCCCTTTGTCACTCAGGATCTGGCACTCAACACAGTAAGTACCAATTGTAACCCTAAGCATCTGTTCATATGCTTAACATGGTTCAGGTCCCAAGGAAAAGTTTCTCTGTCTTTTTTGCCCTATATCTTCAAAATAAAATGCAAGTTTATCCAAACACAGTGGAAATGTGTAGGTGGTCCTACTGCCAGGCTCAGAAATGACCACTGCTTTGGAGAACAGGAGAGATGTGGCTGCGGAAGCATTTATGCAAGATCAAAGACAAATTACGTTGTCAAACATTCCCCTCAGATAGCAAGAATGCCGTAGATTCTTGCATTCTCTTTTTACAACAAAGCTGAGCATACATTTTTTTACTTTGTGTGTTTTGCTTCTTTTTATTTTAATGTTCAAATGATGACAGGACCCAGAGAGTTTCTCAGTAACAGCTGGTTGAGGAATATTGTCCAATATAAACAATCGACATTACTTCTAATCGTGGTGTGATGTGGATTCCTTACAGTCAATAAATATGCATCAAATGACTGAATAAACCAATCATAAAGGGCAAATTAGCTGATGAGCATTTCACTAACTATCCTTTTGTATATATTGTATTTTGAACCATACATATATTCTCCTAACTGGGGGGGTGGGGGGGAATCCAATGACAGATAAATTTTAACATTCCAAGTAGTTCTGATATTATCATCTCAGAACCAAATACCATGCAATTTTTATGTCTGGTTCTTTATAGTTAATCACACATTCTATCATATGCACAAGGTAGCTCATTCATGGTAAGTAGAGAAAATGTCATTATCTCTAATTTATATATTAAAAACCTGCCCAAAGTCAAACAACTGATGCTAAAATCTATTTACTTTTCATAGTCCACATGGCTGTTGTGAAAACACTTTCATGGGCAGCCCTTTACATTGCTAAGGACAGACAACAGACTTACTACTCTAAATGGTTGGTATCGTTATATTATGGAATTCACCAATGTTGAGCTTGTGGCCAGTTCCAAGTTCCCAGTTTATGAAAAGAAAGAGGAAATGTATCTTGTCTCCTCTATTGTTTATTTTTACAGTGTCCTGCGTTTAATAATAAACTTTGTTATATAATTATAGTGAAATGTAATAGGATTTGCCTGAAAATTCTTTCTGAAAAGAAACTTTACTTTCAGGTTTTTAACTCTTTAATCCACTTCCCTATGGCCTTTTTTTTCCCAGAGAAATGGTGTTTATTACCCCCATTTGACTTTTTTCAACATTACATGAGTTTCTGGTGTACCACATTATGATTCAACAAGTCTATATGCTTATCCTAGGCTCACCACAAGCAGAGATACCATCTACCATACGACACTATTACAGTACCATTGACTATATTCCCTGTACTGTACCTTTCATCCCTGTGACTTATTCATTCTCTTTCTGGAAGCCTGTACCTCCCACTCCCTATGACTTTTTATTCTAAATATTTCACTTTCTTTAAGATTACATTATCACATTGTCCTTAATTCCAGAATCTTTTCAACTCCCTCATCCTTCACACACTGTGCTTTTGTATTCTTTTATTTTCAAGTCCTTTTCATGTTTTCTCCCTTTTGTTTTATTTCCCTGGGAGCTCTTATTGTCATCTTAGACTTTATTTTCAGGCTTCTACACTGAAGCCTGACCCAACGGTGAGGAAATAAAAAGAGAAAGGACCGCAGCCATGCTGAGTGGAAGTGGCTGACAGGTGTGAAGAGGGGGAAAAGGAAAAAGACTGGACAAAGTCCTGATTGTCATTTTGGTCTCCAAGATACAGTATCTTTGAAGATGAAAAATAGAACATTTACACCTATATAGGCACCTATATAAAAATGTGACATCAGAACATAGAAATGCCAAGAAAACAGGTTCCTTTAATTAGAATCTTGGTTCAATGTCCAGTAGATTGAGTCAAATTTACTTTGAAGGCATGAGTGAGAGTATCTCCCTGTAGGAGGCCAAACTTGACAAATTAACTCTGTCTTTGTCTTGAAACCAACTCACCAGTAAGTGAAATTCAGAATTCTGCTTGAAGTTTGTTAATGTTGATTTAGATGAAGCAAGCCCACACTCCTTAAAGATCTCCAGAGCAAGGTATCTATTTGATAAATCAGTAAGAATGGCCACCGTATGACTCTCGGGCAGAAAGATCAACAAACAATCAATATTAAAAATTTTGACGAATAGCTGTTCCTATCTCTATTTAATAGGCATTTTCGTGTTTCAGATCGAGCTATTTACTTGCCCTCTTTCCTTGGAGCTCATCCTGGTTTGATTTATCTTTCACTTGTCTGTCTCTAGTCTCTCTATAATTCTACCCCAACTATCCCATTAACCCCCAGAGCATCTACAGATCAAAAATAAAAAATTAAAATAAGAGATTAATTTCTACTGAATGGGAACATGTATATTTTATAAAGTTTTTATTGGCTTTGCAGCAAACTAAACTAAATCTGAAAAGTTTCATCTCCCAAAAACATTAAGAGAAAAGGTGATGAAGTTGTGTCTTTGTGTTTGGGTGTCTGTGCCTGTGCAGCTGTGACTGTGTGTGTTTGTGTGCGTGTGTGTGTGTGTGTATGTGCGCCATGAAGAAGTAAAAAGGAGGAAAATCAGTGAAACAGACAATTTTCTACCTGGCACTAAATGCCTGGTTACTTGTAAATATGTATAATTAAATTTTTCTTGTAAAAAACGAAAATCTGAATGTAACTTACAGCAAAGGTGAGCGACTTCCCCTTCACCTGAAACTCTGTTTTCATTTACTCCTTTTCCTTTTCTTGCCCGCCAGCTTTTGCCTTCATTTTGCTTTTCCTATCGGGTATTTCCTAGATGTCTGTTCAGTTTAATGTATCCAAATGTCATACCCAATAAGTTGTTGAATTTCCACTCCATTCCTGCTGAATTATTGTATTACTTTTAAATAACTTGCATCTGCTCTTGATTCTCCCATCTGCTTCTCTTCCTCTTTGCTTTCTCATCAGGAGGCCTGGCTCTAGGTTAAGGATGTTGGCCAGGCACTCCTGATTTTCCAATTTTGAACCACTGACACAAAGTTAGTCATCCTTTCTGAATCTCTGAAAAAGTCGGCCTGAGGTGAATTTGTAAAGTAGGTCAGATATATGAGTGCCACCACACACACTTTGAATACTTTCTCATTCGTGTTTGTCAGTCTCCTGCACAGGCACCCCACACTCTGGACCTTCTGGTTTTTTCCTTTTAACTCGCATCCTTCAAAAAGTACATGCTCAGGGTCCGTTTCCCCCATTGCGTCATTTCTAGGAGAAATCCGGTAGGCAAATTCCACCATGTTACTCTTGGGCAATAAAAGTGTAATATTTCATCCTCCACAGAATGAGTTTCAAGATTTATGTTTCCGTGTTCTGTTGTTAACACAGGTATGTGGGGCAGGACCAGAAAAGTAACCAGCTGTAACTGATTTGAAACACTTATCAGCAGAGTTGGCTGCTCTCTTAAACTCTAGAATTTGATGGAATTTTTTAAAAAGAAAGAAAACTACCATCTCCCAAGTTTTTACTATGTGCCAGATACAAGCTAAATTTCATGCCCATTTTAGCCAATGAAAAGCTAGGATACTTGCCCAAGGTGAAAAGATCATATGGCTATAAGAAGTAGAGATGGGACATATGGCTCAAGTAGTACAGACACTGGGTATAACCAAGCAGCAGAGCCCAATGCTCTGCCCACTACACCATACCACTGCTTGGGCTTAGGGTCATAGACTGTTAGCTCTCCTCTATTTGGGGGCTCCAACCATGCAACAGATATTAAGTAAACACCTTTTATGTGTCAAGGCGAAGCTGGAAATGAGAAACAGCTTGGTGTGGGTAGTGAACCATTGTAAGAGCATAAAGTCTGGATCACAGATGTGACTGAATGATCACCTGGGACACAATTTTGAAGGCTTTGTAGCATATGCTATGGAACTCAGACTTGATATCAAAGATATTGGGGAGCCCTTACGGGTTCTAAGAAAGGGAATGAGATGGGCAGAGTTGAATTCTAGAGTCATCCTTCTAGAACAGGTTACATTCAGGTTTTGTGAGGGACCAACCTGAAGAGGGGTGACCAGCTAGGAAGCTATATTGCTGTTACCCAGGCAAGAGATGATAGTGGGCTCAACTATGGCAATGGAGAGAGGAAACTATAGCCGAAAGGTAAAACTGTAGGACACAGTGATCATTTGATACAAGGAATAGAGGAGAGAAAGTAATCAAAGATGCCCATTTTTCCTTTATATTTGTTCTGAAGTTCCACCTTCTTTTTCTAACTCAAAGGAAACTATTGTAATAAACTGGGGTGCCTTAGAGCAGATTCCCAAGCTGAATTTATAAATGTTTGAGGCTGGCAAAATTATGCCTAACTTGACCAGTAATGAATTTGGGAAATATTGTTCATGACCACAAAATATTGCGCCCACACAATTAAAGTATAGTTTAGCCTTAAGAAAGGGCTAAGAGTCTCTTATTTGGAAAACTGTCTTTTCCCACCTCAAGAGGTGTTCTTGACAGAGACAGTCTTCATAATTCTTGGTTATGTTTACAGCAATTTGATTTTAGAAATCATTCTAAAGACAGATATTTCCATAGTAAATATTCCCAGCTGCTGTCTTTGGAAGGAGTAATTTGATCAGCGGTACTGTGTTGAATTGCATTACAATTGGTTTCTTCAAATAATGTATATTACCTACATAAAGAAAAAAAAGAAATCATAAACTAATGTCTACTTGATCTACTTGGCACAAAAGTGATGGCAGGATAGGGTTAACAAGTTGTTTGTGGAGAAATAACAGGGACTGATGAGCTCTCAAGTTTTGATGTTTATTAAAGAGTTTATTGGAATCTCATAGAGCAGTAAAAAATGATCTAATAAAACAAATAAGATTAAGCAGTTCCAGTAAACAAAATTATAATAAAATTCCAGAAGCATAGATGCAAACCATTTTTATTTTTTTAATTCTGCAAAAAAATCATATTAATATTTCCAAATCTTATAAAGAGTTTTAGAATTAGGACCCCATTTGAAAATGGGCCCAACTGCTCAAATCATGTTCATGTCATTTATGAATTCATTTAATGGACTACTTAGCCATGTTAGCAAACTTTTTAAAGGAAAATAACTTTTCCTGGCCTGAGATAAGGGGAAAACTACTGAAAATCGATCAACAAATAAATGGTGCATGCTGGCACAGTTTTGTTAGAAAATGAAAACCAAGTAAACAAGCTGGAGTCGAAGGAAGAGGTAGGGTTTGAGTTAGGGGGAAAAAAACAGCTTTCTGAAGGAAGAAAGGCTTGCTGAACCAACTTATTGGACTTTGGGAGATGTTACCAGCAGCCTTCTTTCTTGCCAATCTTTCTAAAGGGAGCAAAAGGCTGCAGAGCAATTATAGGCAGACAGGGCCATAAACAGCCTCCAGGGATTCTCCAATCTAACATGGCCCAGAAGCAGAAAAATTATTATTTTGGCCAAAACAAGGTCCTAGGAACAGAGCAACCAGACGGAAAGAGCTAAATGGACAGGAACAAAGTACATCTCAGCAGCAAAGGTGTGTAGCCATTACCCCATAGGACAACACATGTCCATAGGATCTTCTGTGCACAGATAAAATAAGAGGTCAAATACTCCCTCAATACTCTGGTGTTACGTGAAGCCTCCCAACCCAGAACCTAGAAGGTGATAACATATTGACTAATATTGAGTTTCTACAACCCTGGCAGAGTGGGGGTTTTAGGTGCACTAAAATTAGTCGAAATAGAGGAAAATAAAAGTTCTATTTCTAGATCCTTGCCCATCTAAAGAGGGGACCGGGGTTCATACCTGCTACGTATGGGAATCTTTGTGCAAAGAGATCTGCACCAAGGATTTAAGGCCAAATTATTTTGGGTTGTTCAGCCAGATGTGCAGCATGAGGTGCGCTAGAGGCAACTGTTGATTGTAATACTACTGCGGGGCTCTGATGAGAGTGAGTTTGAAAGGTGCTACAGAATGCTTGAACTCTCCTGGGCAGGTACGGGCAGATCGGTGGAAGGAAAGAAGAGAAGGTGACTGCAGCCTGGTAAGAGATCAAGGCAATTTCCTGAGACCCAGGGAAGTACCTGGGGAGGCAGCACCACTGACACTGATTTTGAAAATCCCATCTATGTCCCTAAATTTCTGAATCTCTTTCTGTATGGGAAAGGTTGTTATGAATTAGTTGTTGGTTTCCCCCACACCCACCATCTAAATATATTGAAAGCTTAACCCCCAATGGGATAGTATTCGAAGGTGGAGCCTTAGAGGGGTAATTAGTTGTAGATCAAGTCCTCGAGATGAAGCCCTAGAATGGGATTAGTGCCCTCATAAGAGGAGAAAGAGATCAGCATGTGCTCTTTCTCTCTCTGCCATGTGAAGATACAGCAAGAAAGCAGCCATCAATCAACCATGGAGAGGATAGAGAATCTTCACCAAGAACCCAACCTTGCTGGAAACTCGGGCTTGGACTTCTAACCTCCAAAACTGTGAGAAATAAATGTCTGTTGTTTAAGCCACCCATTCCATGATACTCTGTGATAGAAGCCCAAACTGAGACAAAGGGCAATTCCAGGGATGACACGAGTCTTGCAGTTGGTGCAGATAAAGACTTAGACTGAGGTTCCTAACTGCTTTCCTTAAATTGAGCTTATAATTCTTATCTCTGGGCTTCCTGGCACCCAAAAGAAATGAGAAATATGAGTAAATTATGTAATTCACATATTTTTAAAAAGTATATTTTAGAAATTATGGCAGTTTTTCTAGATACCAATAAAAAATTAAAGAAATATTTATATTCTCATTCCATGGATACCGCTCAACCTAAGACACAGTCCTCCCTATAACAGTTCTGCAGAAAATATAGGTGGGATTTCCATGATTTTTTTCTTGTTTCAACCCTTAATAAAACCTTAGATCTTAATATTGTCTCCCATCTTCACTATGTTTATGTACTTGTTTTTTCTGTTAGACTGTTTTCTGCTAGGATAGGGTTTGTGCCTTACTGCAGAAACCAAGTTCCTAGCACAGTGGCACACGTGAAGGCTTCACTAATGTGTGTTTAACTGAAAGTAAGAAATGCAGTGGACTTCCAACCTAAACTAGTAAGCTCCAGAGATGGAAACTTTAGGGATCTGTCTCCGTCAGCTCAGGCTGCTATAATAATATACCATAGATTGGGTGGCTTAAAAAACAGATATTTACTTCTCAGCATTCTGGAGGCTGAAAAGTCTAAGATTAAGGTGCCAGCAGACTTAGTTCTTGAAGAGGGCCCTCTTCCTGGCTTGTTGATGGCCCCCTTCTCACTTGATGGAGAGAGGAAGCCCTGGCATCTCTTCCTCTTCTTATAAGGGCACTGATCCCATCACAGGGGCTCCATCCTCGTGACCTCATCCAAACCTAATCACCTCCCAAAGGCCCACCACCTAATACTATCCACTGGGGGTCAGGCCCTCAACATACAAATGTTGGAGCAGATACAAACATACAGTCCATAATGGGATCTAATTTAAACTCTGGACAAAACCTAAACCACCTAGAGTTTTCTAAGCACCTAGTTTCCTTCACACACACTAAACAGAAGCTTATTATATCTACAATTTCTTTTCTACATATGTAGGAATGTTTCCTTATTTTGCACTAGGGCTATGAGAGTCTCCTTACCTTTCTAGATTTTTTTTTTTTAAAGATTTTATTTATTTATTTGACAGAGATAGAGACAGCCAGCGAGAGAGGGAGCACAAGCAGGGGGAGTGGGAGAAGAAGAAGCAGGCTCATGGCGGAGGAGCCTGACGTGGGGCTCGATCCCAGAACGCCGGGATCACGCCCTGAGCCGAAGGCAGACGCTTAACCGCTGTGCCACCCAGGCGCCCCTAGATTTTTTTTTTTTTTTTAATTGTGGCTCTTTGGTTCATTTACAAAATAAGATTTGTGGAGTCAGGGCAAAAGTATTTAAGTATCTTAGAAATGAAGCCCAATCTCTAAGGCAACATTTGAATGTGTAAAGGAATCTATCTTCAAACTTCTGGCAGTTACACAGCATGGACACTGACAAGCCAGAATGGATGTCTGCTGCAAACAAGTGCTATAGGCATCTGGGGGTGTGTCAGGGAAATATCTGTGGGTTACCAAAGTGTTTCAAACCTAAAGTGCTTGGGGTGCCTGGGTGGCTCAGTCAGTTAAATGTCTGACTCTTGATTTCAGTTCAAGTCATGATCTCAGGGTTGTGGGATTGAGCCCCGTGTCAGGCTCCTCACTCGGTGTGGAGTCTACTTGAGAGTCTCTCTCTCCCTCTGCTTCTGCCTCTTCGCCACCAAAAAAATAAATAAAATCTTTAAAAAAAATCCAAAGTGTTCAATAGATGATGAATAAATAAGTACTTAACTAATTGTGATTTTATTCATGCAGAGTTTTCTAAAAATGGCAGCTGTAAGAACACGTTATGATAATCTAAGATCTTCACTTGGGTAAAAATTGATTTTTTTTTTTTTACTATTGAAACCACCTAGCCAATACATTTATATGTGTAATTTGAACCTCAAAAAGGCGTTCAGATTTCTCCAATACAATTAAATGTTGGGACTAATGAGGCAGTGACAATATTTCTTTTATACAAACAATTTTTCAATTATACAGGACAGTGGCATCTAATGACTGCCACCAACACAAAATCACTGGGCAGCCAGCTTCTATTTTATGCAGCAAGGTTAGCAATTATTCTGTAACACTTAATTTCCTGTTACTAATGCTTTCCCAGAAGCACTTAAGCATGATGGCCTTATGAATATAGTTATTAGTGGAACTGCGTTTGGTGTTTGGATTCTTTGGGAAATCTGATAAAGATAATATTCCTCCAAAGGTTACTGTCCAGATTACAAGTCATTTTATCAGCAGGCCTCAGTTCCAGCCAGCTGTCATTAAGAGTGTCTCGTTAGCCAGTGAAGGACTTTGTAGCTGGGTCAGGGCTGTTGAAGTCTGGGGCAAGGTTGCTAAGGTAACGAATCTGTCCAAAGACTTCTCTCAGCATCAACCTTTCATCTTGTTAAATTTATATAAGCAAAGCACTGTGAGGAGAATGCTAATAGACCAAATGACAGAAACAGTTGCACGAAGATATTTTTAAGCTTGATAGGTGTGTGTTTAAGCTCCTTTATAAAGATACAACAAGACGCGTGGGTTTAGAGATGTTCATGGAAATGAGCTCAATCACCCTGGGTCCATACATTGTTTACATTAGCATGTGAAATACGAGGCTCTACAAAGCGGAATTTCACTCAACAACGCACACAGATTGAGAGCCTGCTTGGTACCGGAATTCATTTTCCAGTGTAATGTTTGAGTCTGAGAAGAATTCAATTCTAAGGAAAGTGAAGCTTAACATGTCTTCTGGAGAGTCCGGATTCAGTGAGGTAGAGAAACTTCAATTCTTACGACAGGGAGTGATGGCTAGGTTGAGGAAGGCTGTTATATTAAAAATATATAGGATATCAAAGACTAACAGGGTCATGTCAAAAGGATATAAGAGCCTACTTAAAGGGCTCCCTCTGGCCTAAGATGGGATAATTTGAACATCGAAAAAAATAATAATAGCAATGGATTGAAACACATCAAATATATAAAAATTCCATGAGTTCATAATAATACTGGGGGGAAAAAACAAACCTCATTATGTGTATTAGGGGTTGTTAAGGCCACCAACTCATTACTGAAGATTGACAAATAATAGGGAAGAATGAAACATATATCTCAACTTTCCTGCATGAATTGTATCTCTATATAACCAAATAGCCAATGAGAATGTTTTTTTTTTTAAATAATTCCAGGAGCGCCTGGGTGGCTCAGTTGGTTAAGCGTCTGACTCTTGATTTCAGCTCAGGTCATGATCTCAAGGTCCTGAGATTGAGCCCCAAGTCGGGCTCCTGCTGTGAAGCTTAAGTTTCTCTCTCTCCCTCTCCCTCTGCCCCCACCCCCACCCTGCTTGCACATGCTCTCTCTAAAAATTAAATAAACAAACAAATAAATAATTCCAGAAAAAATAATAGGATTAAAAATCACCACTTTGCAACTCTTAATGAAATGACGGAGCTTGACAACATATATAAACAAATGCCAAAACTATTAGATGAAATGTTTGTGGGGAACTTAATGATGGAAGGATTATGTTGACAACTCCTGAACTCATTAATCAATCACAACATCATTAGAGATGAGACAATCAGACATGAGGTGCCTCATAATGTCATGTAATGGGAAGTACATACATCACCTATGAAATAGTCTTGCCTAAGAATATTGAACCTGAGTCTAATCAACCCTCTAGTGCTAAGTACAAGGAATAGAGAAAGAAGTTAAAACACACACACACACACACACACACACACACACACACACAATCCAAAATTTGGAATATTTTAAAGAAAAATGACTCAGTTTCTCCAACCAAACAACAATGTGAAAAGAAAGTGGGGAGGACAGCCACTTTAGAATGAAAAAGCCTTAAGAGGGGCGTTAGAGTGGTGCATTTGGTTAAGCAACCTACACTTGGTTTCAGGTTGTGATCTTAGGGTCGTGAGATTGAGCCCCAAATGGGGCTCTGTGCTCTGCACAGAGTCTGCTCGAGTTTCTCTGCCCCTTCCCCTCATGCTCGCTTTCTCTCTCTCTTAAATAAATAAATACATACATACATAGCTTTAAGAGACACAACAGTCAAATACAATAGGTAGATCTTCCTTTTTCAATTCTGAGTTGAACCAATCAAACATAAAACCACATCTTTGAGAAAATTAGAAGAAATTGGATATACAGAATTAGATACAAAATTATTGTTATTTCTATTAGGTATGATAATTTTTTAAATTTGCCGGTTATGTTTGGAAAGGTTCTTAGCAGTTAAAGATGAATATAAGTAAAAAAAAAAAAAAAATGGTGTCCAAAATTTGCCTTAAAATGCCAGGGGGAAAAAGTGGGTAAGCTGGATAAAAAAGTTGCAAAGTGTTTACAATAGTCAAAATTCTGAAAACAAAACACCTGTGAAAAACTGGGTACCTGAATTACAGTGTTGAAACTGCTTGACTAATATTTTTAAAACCCCAATACTGGGAGAACCAGTGGCACTCTCTGTTGCTTTTGCCAAATATCCTTTCTTCTGGCAAGATTCTATATTGAATGCAGCCAGCCAAACCACTAAGTTTAAAAGTTTATGTTTATCCTAACCTTTATTCTGAAAGACAACATGTCAGTTCCTAAGGAGAGTCTGAGTTCTGAAACTTATACTTATCTAAAATATGAAGAAAGTCAGAATTTGATATACTGAAAACACTATCCTCAGATAAAGTTAAATGATTTGGTAACTCAGAAAACCATAACATCTCACTACTGGCAGTTACCTCTGAAGATCCTAAGCTAGTTTGAGCTGTTAGTTTGGGCCGGTACCAAGCAACTAAGACAGATTCCTCACCATGGCAGACATTCAGGTTTCTGTTACCAACAGGAAAACTTGAAGAATGAAAGAATAGAACCACATAGCCACTCTTCCTATTAAGATAAACTGAAAGTACAAAATAAATATTCATGAGATATTATTTAAGAACAGAAGAGCCTTCCAAGAATTAAGGAATTATTTTTAATATGAGTAATAATATATAAAGAGTTCTTACAAATCAATAAAAAGATGAAGAGTCCAAAAGAAAAATAAACCAAGGACACAAAGTCAATTGGGTGAAATATAAATGGCCAATAAATGTTACAAAAATCATTTTAAACATTTAAAAATCAACCTCAATAATAATCAATGAATGCTAATTAAGACAAAGAAATACCATTTTTGTCTATCAAATTGGCAAATATTTTCAGTGATGAACAGTACTGACATTTTTTTAGGAAGCAATAATAGAAAGTGGTTCAACACTTCTGAAGGTCAACTCAGTAATATGTATCAACACCACTGTCTTTGAATCAACAATTCTACTTCCTGGAATTAATCCAAAGGAAATAAGTATGAATATGAACAAAAATTTAGGTAGGAGAAAGTCCATTCTAATGATGTTTATAATGGTAAAATTTGAAAATAACCTGTATATCCAATAATAAGAATTGGTTAAATAAATTAAGATACATACATGAATAGAAAACTATGCTGTCACAAAAGCTTTTAAAATAAACCTTATTGCCAGCCCCCCCCAAATAAATAAATAAATAAAGCTACCCAGTCAAATATGAAATGATTCCAAAATTTGTTTATCTTATACTGTTAAGCATAAAAACAGTTATTAAAGTAGTACGTATTATATGTGCATACGTAAATGAATGCAAAATATCTATCAATAAAATGCACTCAAAAATGGAAACTGATACCCTCTTTGATTAATGGGATTGAAATTATTTCTTTTACCTTCTTTTTTATTAGTCAATATCCTCTAAAGTTTTTACACTGAACATGTAAGGGTAAGAGCTATTTTTTAAGAGTGAAAAGAAAGAACTTTCTAAGCACTAACTTCTACTACTCCAACTGTGCTCAATTGTTCCTTCATTCAATCTGGGTTTATTGTACCCTATTTCCTCACTGATGGAACATAACAGGGAAGCCACAGCCGTGCCATTTCTACCTGCTGGCCCCACCAAGAGCCATAGGGAGGAGACTTACTAGTAGCTGACCACTAAGTGTGGAAAGCCTTTATCACTCAAGTTTCTATACTTAGCATTTCATTTTACCTCACAACTATTCAAGCAGTATCAACACCTCTATCTTTACTCCCTTGCTAAAACTAAAACTCAAGCAACATGGCACCCCCGTGCCCTTCTCTTCTCTGTCAACGGTCCCCTATCAGAAATATCTTGCCACTGAAAGACTCATTTATCTAGACTGACTTCCATTCCAATAAATGCTTAATCTACTGTGTTACAGTTTTTCCATAACCTTAGGCTCCTATTTCCAGGACAAATCTATATTACTTCTTAGCTGTATCCATTTGGGTCTCTTAAAAGCAAAATGTCTTTTTCTCCCCTTTGGCAAATTTGTTTTAAATATTGGAGTTTAATAAACAGCTTTTAAACAAAGAATGTAATTGTTTTCTCATTGAGGTTATCCTATATCCAAATAAAGACATAATTCTATCCTTCTAATAAAAAAGTGGTTATTAAGGTCATAGAAATCAGCCAAATTGGACATTGTATGAAGTGGATTAAGGAAATTTCATCATTGCCTTCTGGGATCTTATAATTTCAGACAAATCATTCACATTTGTATAATGTGAATGTACAATGTCATACATTCACTCAACAAGCATTTGTTGAGTGGCTACTAATGGCCAGGGACACATCTTCTATCCAAGTCCTGAGCGTACAAAAATGAATAGGCATGGATACAACTTGAGGAGCCTATGGATTAGTCTGGGGCGTAGACAGATAAGTAAGCAATATAATTCAGTGGATGAGTACATTCATGAAAATGTGTACAGGGTATTCTGTGTCCCCTACAGGGACAACTTAAGAGACACTTAATATTCATGAAAGGAGACTTTTTCAAATGAGGTGTTAACTCTGAGTGTTAGTAGGTAACAGACAATAAAATGCTTCCTGAATCTTGAAATAGACTAGGTTAAACGGAGTTAAATATGCTTCTTTGCTATATACCTCATCAAAGTTTTAAATATCTAATGTTCATTGTGGATTTCCAAGAATGAATTTCCAAGGATACAGCATTTCCCAAGCTTATCTGACCACAGATCCCTTTCTTCACAGATCATCTTCATCAAGAGCTTTAAAGTTTACAAGGGGCTTTTCCATAATATATGGTTTCATGTGTCCAAGACTGTAAGCTTCTTGTAAGAAGAAACCAGAGACATCTGTGAGATCAGAAATGGAAGCCTATCTTATACATCTTTGAATCTCTGAAGTCCAGCACAGAATTCAACATAAAAAATAACCAATGGTTGATAAATTTATGACTCAGGGCAACTTTCAGGCTGAAACATCACAACCTGAGGGGAGTGGTCTAAATATGAATTATCCTTATTTTACAGGAAAGAAAATACAGCCCAGGGACATTAAGTGACTCAACCAAGATCACAGAGTAAGCTAGTGATACAACGAGGATTGGTAGTCAGATCTACTCCCAAGTCCAGTGCCCCTTTTCTTATAACTATATGACTGTACCATTTAGATTTTCTAGATAGTCTTAATTTCAGATATTCTGTTCCACTTTGAAACCAGGCCAGGTAACATCCTGGGTTTTGTTGGGAAAACATCCTCTATAAATACAATGTTTTATGTTTTATGGACATAACAAGGATAAACATATACCTAATAATTATGGAAATATAAAACACAGTCATGATATTAGTGGAATCCAATGATGTTGAGTATGTGTGATTAAATAAGATGACCTTGAGCTGTACCTTGGTTATTTGGGGGAAAAGAATGCTTATAATAATGGGAAGGTCCATTTTCAGTTCATGTTCTAGACAACACAAGCCGCAGCCTGACAAAGATACTGGGAGGTCCTTACTGCACAGGCAATACCCACAGAGAGAAGGCACCCTCAAGAGCTGGATGTAGGTCCCTCAGAGATACCATAGACACAAAGCACTGGCCGGTCATTCCACAGCTAAGAAGCCTGGTGGCACTCCAAACTTACATGTCAGGAAAGCACATAAACAAAAATGAGACCAAAATGGAGTAAGAAGCAAGAAGTCTCCTACACAGCACAGACTTCATAGTGCAATAGAAGATGCCCCTATCAAACCAGCACGAGGACTACTTGCTCAGCCACACAAATGCAGTGTTACTGCCGGCCACGGAGTGAGGAAGACAAAGGCAGCCGTCAAAATGACCTCTGTGCTGGGTCAGAGACTCTCTGAGTTAGAAACCTGCCTCTGCTCTGATACCTCGCCAAGTAAAGCTAGCTCTATAAATCTTCATCTGTAAAATGGGAATAATGATCTTACCCTCCTCACAGGATTACTGTGCTTTACATGAGATATAAGGATCAAGTGCTTACCAGAGAACCGAGAACATGCTGAGGGCTTAATAAAATTTTTATTCTAAAAAGGTATTATTTTTATTTATTAATAATTTTATCATAACACATGACCCGCATTGGGCTATATGCAACTGTTCCTGTTACTAAATGTAGATTAGTCTTCCTCAAGTGAGTCCTTTTGTCTTCTCCTGAAAGTTCTCAGTTTCAAGAACCTTTCCAAGAATCAAGAGAAATTAAAGTAAGTGAATCTTACGGAAATGGCACAGTCATCACTCAGGGACCCAGAATGGGCAAAACCATGGCAGTAGCCTCATAAGAGAATGCTGCCTCCACAAGGCCTAGTTCTATGTAGGAATTCCAAATTATAAATAGGTATTGGTCCAAATGACCAAGACTTCAAATTGCTCTGGAACAGCATAGTTATAATAATGCAAACAGCCTCTCTCTGCTATTCCTCTCAGCCAAGATCATCTTGCTCTTTGAGCACAATTACAATAATCCATAAGGAAGTGGTCTTTTCTAAAGCTAGGTTCACAACACAGTTTCTTGGACCGCAAGACTTTGTCTTACCTTAAACACACTGTTTCTTTATTTTAGTTTCCTTATCTGAACAGAAATCCGTGACAACATTGAAAAAAGGAAAAATGAAGGTAACAGGTTGATGAGCATTGCCTTGATCAGTCAGCATCTAATTCCTGCTGGTCTCTTCAATCTAAGCGCGTATTGACTAATAAGCACCCCTCCTGTCACATGCAATGGCTTGTGTGCGTCACAGAGTTATTTGCAAGTTAATATATATTAAAATCACATATGCCCACACACATTACTTCTGTGTGTCAGGGGACCTCAAGAGATAATACATCCATCTTCATTTGTGACAGTGTATGCACCCATAGTTCATAAATGGTGATAAATGAATTGTCATACTGTCCCAATGGCATAATACACTTATCCCCTATTCTTGCCATATTAATACATGTTCATTTCAGCACCAGTCAAATCTTGAAAATGAGTGATCCAACATCTGCCTCCTATTGGTAACCACAGAAGAATGCTAATTTCACCTCTCAACACCCTGTATAATTTGTTTTGTATGTAAATGAACAGCAGAAGAGAGGAACCAAAAAAGTAGTAATAATAATTTCAACTCATTACGCCTCTCTGATATGCCGAGACGAATTGAGATGGAACATGCTTACTTGGATCATATTTCAGTAAATCCAGGAAGTGATGGCCCTCGGCATCTGACCCACCCTGTGACCCACCCTGAAACATGGACCGACGCAGCGCGGGGGAGGGCAAACGGGGAGAATGGTTCAGGTTGATGCATGTGTCTGTGAGCTGTTTTTAAACCAGCCTAACTGATGTGTTTATCACTTTAGCATCTGCCTTGTATTGAGTGATTACTCATTAATTACTGCCGTCTTGCCTTACTTTGTACAACCACCTCTCAAAGTTTTCAGAGGCCAACAGTAGTTTGTAACTGAACCCTGCCCACCACGTTTTAAAGAACATGCAATACCTTTCAGCCACGTCACAGCCCGCAGCGCCTGCCCCAGTGGTGGCCGGCAGTAGGAGACAGAACCTGTGGCCACCAACCGTCAAGGCTGGAAGGGAACTCTGGGGTCACGGATTCCATGGCCTCCCCCACATCTCCCTGCCTCTTCTTCCCACTCTCTCTGCCTCCCTCCGCCACTCTTTCCTTCTCTGCCTCAAAGCTTTTCAGTTTGTTTGGTTGGTAAAATAACATTTAGAATTAAAGAAATAAAACAAATGGTTAAATGAGGCATTGTATTAAAAGTGAATCTTGTTAACTGATTCTCACTAAGAAAGACGACTGCACTAATCAGTTGTTTCCAAATTTTTCTGATCATGCCGTCTATGGGTAAAAAAAATTTAGGAGTGTCTGGCTGGCTCAGCTGGTAGAGCATGTGACTCTTGATCTCGGGGGTGTGAGTTCAAGCCCCAGGTTGGGTGTAGAAATTACTTAAAAATAAAATCTTAAAAAAAAAATTAAAGCACACACCGTGTGCATAAATAACTTCCGTACATATAGAACTGTTGATACACTGTGTACGTTTAAACTGATACCGAACGGAGATAAAAATAGGAATAGATATGCTATGCTATTCTTTTCTTTTCATATGCACTCAGCTTGAAGACCACAGACTCTAATGAGCCATTTCCTTTCCCCAGAATTTCCCAGACCCTGAATGGCTCATTTTGCTCTGCAGGTGGTACTTATGAACAGACCCTTGGACGCACTCCTCTAGGTCAGAATTCTACGGACACGGCATAGATTTTGTTTAATCCCTTGTTTGCCTGAGGTTTGCATTCCAAAGCAATGTTCTGTTTTTTCTAAGTTTGGGAGGAAACTTACTTGGAAAACAGGAGTCAAACCTTCTGGAACTACCCATTAAAAATGAACGTTTTCTCAATCACCGCTCTATTTGAGACTAACAGGTGGCCCTGGGACAAGGCCAGGGCCAACTTGAGGCTTCAGTCAAAAGCAAACAAAGAACAGGTGAAGCTTCTCAAAGGGGTGGTCTCTGGGGCCGCTGTCTGCATAACTCTCAGAGAAAAAAAATGCTGGAGGAAACACTGAACTGACAAAGTCAGTGATTTATAATCTCTCATTCCCATAAAATGACTCTCGTTATTCTTGGGGGTTTAGACTCTGAAGCGAGCTGTAATGGGCCACTGGGCTAAAAATGAAGTGCAGATTTATTTCTATAATCAACACCAGCCAAACCCTTCCCTGGGAAATAACTAACTTGGCTTTTAGAGTGCTAGGATACCTTTAGAATGCTTGAGATTTATCTTTGGGATTGAGTGCTTGTGTGGCTCTGGGAAATTCTAACTATTTGAGTTGTAGATGCCCCGATCAGTGTGCTGGGGAGTGCTGGAAAGACAACAGAGAAGTGAGCTCCATTTCCCTTTCACGCTCAGTTCTGAGAAAATTCTCGTGCCTGAGAGATGGTGATAGGTAAACAGCAATTACAAACACATCAAATTCTGAACCAAGAGACTCCCTGATACAGCTGCTGTCCAGGAGACCAAATAAGCTCAGCCTCAATGTAAATTTAAATTCCGAAACTGAATTTGACTCATGGTAGCTGCAACACTCATGACTCTTGGCTGGAGGCGGGATGCTTCCCTCGCTATTCAAAGAATCACTGAATTTAGAAAATAGTCAGATATAATTATGGAGCCACAAATCCCAAGAGTTAAGGTAAAGGATACATACAAAAGAGTAAAACAAATAACTAACTAAATAAAAACCACAGGATCCTTAGAGTAATTCTAGCTGGAAGCATACTATATAATACTGCCCTTACTTGGGACACAGGTGATCAAGCAGCCACTGACGTTCTCAGTAATGCTTCTTGGCACATGTCTTAACTCATAACAAATTCCTTTATTGCCTACATGCGTGCAAATATCCTTTTCCTGACTTCCTTCTGCTTCATCTTTAATCATCTTCCCAACTCTTGACTTTGCACAACAGCAAAGGGTCCTTCAGGAAGTCTCTGGAACTGAAAACTACAAATCTCCATTTGTGGAATGACCATTATGTTCAGAGCACAATCCAAAAATTGGAGAACTTCAGAACTGGAAGGTTCTGGAGGAACATTCACACACCCTTTATGAATAAAAACATTGAAATCCAATGGAAATAAGTGAGTCACCCAAGGTCACCCAAGCAGTAAGTGGCAGGGTTAGGAGTAAAATCCGGTTCTTCTAGCTCTGCCATGATATCTCCTTAAAATACTTTAAAGGATTAAAAACCATGAGGAATGACAGAAGAAGAACGATACTTCTTTGCTTTGAATGGGTCAAAGGTCTGAGCAGGTCAGAAACTGTTTCCAGCATCTAGAGTTTGAGCCCATAACGAGACAGACTGCTGGTATTTGCTGGGATATGGCCTTTCTCTCACTGGCCAATTCATTTTTTCAATGATTTATGATGATTCTCAGAATGCTTCTCCTACAAGAGAAACTAATATGCTGAACTTAAAATATGTGCACTAATTAAAACAAAGTGGGATTGTTCAGAGACATTAATCAGAGGGCCCAAAGGAATGGGAATACATTGGACAAATAATGTGAAAATACAGTCAAAATATTGAGGAAAGTGCACTTTGTTGCTTATGCAATTGCAAACTGAGGAAGGATATTCTCCCTTAAATCTAGACTAGGGGGCCAGTGATGACTAGAAAATCACAACCATAATATCAAAACCCCTCAATGGCTCTGAAGGCCCTTCTGAGAAACTCCGAAGTCAGTTATTCATATGGTAGATAAGACTCTTCTTTATCTGATCCTACCCTCCTGGTTTCGTCCCTCAGTTGCTTTCTTCTATCCATCCACACTGGCCTTTCAGTCCCTCAAATCTGCCATGTCTCTAGGACTGTCCACTTGCAGTTTCCCCTGCCCAGAAGTCTTCCTCTCTGATTATTTATCATTTGAATAAATCCTACTCATCCTTTAGGTCTCGGCAGGTGCTCGTGCCCGGTGGAGGGAGGTGGCATCGCTCACCCCAATCCTTCACTTTTCCCCGTGTCTACACATGTTGTCCTACTTTGAGAGAAACTACTTTGCAGTTTCTCTCACTAACGGATAAGAGAATATTTTCCCACTGCTTAAATTTGGGTTCAGCCATGTGCCTTTCTTTGGCCAATAGATTGAGGCAGAAGTAACACGTGCCGGTTCTGCTCATAGGCCTTAAGAGGTCTTGTGTATTTCCATTTGCCTTCATCGCTTCTGCCACAGCCATGAGAAGAATACACCTGGTCCAGCCTGCCGATCCCAGGGTGAGGATGAGAGACAAGTAGAGCGGCTTCATCACCTGAGCCCAGAGCAGATCCTCTGTGCCCCGGGTGACCCATGGACAGGTGAGAAAGTCCAGAAAAGATCTGCAGAGCTGCTCAGCCTAGGTGAGCCAACCTGCAGAGACCTGAGAAATTACAAATGATCACTGTCCTAAGCCACTGATTGGGGGCTGGTTTGTTATACAGCAGCAGTATTTTCTCCAGCATAGCAGTTATCTAGCCTTATTACAATCCTTGGATTAATTTCCTCTGCCTTGAGGATTGAATATTCCAGCACAATTGAAATTACGCTTATCTTGTTATATTATTTCAAGTTTTAGTACAGCCTATTAGCACACAGTAGATACCCATTAAATAAATGGCTGTTGAATGAATTCCTTATCGCAAAACGTTTCCTCCTGCCATTCTTTAGTCTCTCTCTCTAGCCCTGACAGCAAACTGCCCATCTATACTTTTCAAAGCCCTCCCACAGCAGTTACAGAATTTTAACCTGACAACCACTCTGCAAAGCAAATTATGCTCATTTGATCACATGCTAGACAGAATGATTGTGAATACAGGGCCCTATTTTGCTCATCTATTATTGTTTATCTCATTGTGGTTTTACAATCAGTCCTAAACAGATGGATGAACATTCACAAATAAAGCATATTCTTACATTTGGCATCACATTCTCTGTTCCTCCAAATCTCTCCAACCTGTATAAATTAGATTCAGAGTCAGACTCTGAATACATGAAAACCTGTTGGGAATTAAGATCCTGTTCTTCTGTAAATGGTTATTGGAAACCTGAATACAGTAGTGAAAACTGCACTTAAATAGTCATCAAAGAGACCATCTCGTGCACCTGTTTCCACATGGTGCTTTGGAAAAGAGGGAGATGCAGAGAATTTAACAATCCTTTGAATCCCTCATGCTTTTATATCACATCCCAACTCTTCACTTGCACCAAAGGTTCATAATTATAAGAGTTTCGCATTGTCAAGGGCTCAGCTACCATGAACTAAAAAAAAAAGAGAGAGAGAGAGAGAGAGATGTGATTCATTTAGCCCGTTTTTTTTTTTTTTACTTTTTTTATTATTGTGGTAACACTATGAAGGTACTTAATACCACTGAACTGTATACCCATTTAGCCCATCTTTGCCACTGTCTGATCCCAAAGTCCTTAACCTCAATGTCCTTTAGAGAAACTGATTATGTTGGAGAGGAAAACTACTGGTCTCCACCACTGGAGAGCTATACTTTCCTCTCATTCATAGTCTCTCCTTCGTGGTCTTCCTCCCATAGGAGAGGGGAGTGACAGACAACTACCCTTTGTGCTAGAACATTCCAATCAGAGCCACGAAGACTAAAACCCTTCTCGACACAACCACCAGCACCAGACGTGAGCTAAAGAGAAAAATCATTAGCACATCACTCTCTGAGCCAGCTCTCTTATGAAAAGAGCAATTTATCCTTAGCATTTGTTGAAACATACCCTCATTTTCTAGAAATTATTGTTGCCTAGAATCATACCAAGAAATTTCCAAAAATACATAATATCTTCTTGGAATGTATATATGAGACTAAAAGGGAAAGGGAAATTCTATCTCCTAAGGAAATACCAGTCCCTCTAGAACTCTCTGAGCTGGTTCTTTTAGTAAATGACCAAAGAGATTACTAACAAGTTCACTAGGAAACAAACTTTTCCCATACGCCCCGTGCTCGCAAGCGAGGCAGTGGTTCGGTGTTCGGTGTGCTCCCAAATCACCTGCAGAGCGTGGAAGAGAGACTCTGATTCTATTGCTCTCAGCCTCGCATCTACTTTTTAAACAAGCCCCTAGTCCATCAAATGCTGCTGGTCTGTGGACAGTGCTTAAGAAATGTCTCCATCCCTTTCCTGGAACCAAAACAGAGTCAATGCAAAAGGAATCTTCTTTCCCGGGACCCCGTGAATTCCGTGTGGAACCTGGAAATAATAACGACATCTATGTCAGAGTGTGAGTGTGAGGATTAGACTAGATGAATCCTGTAAAGACTCAAAACTTTGCCTGGCCTATCGAACGTTCTTCACAAATGTGAGCTATTATCATGCAGACTTTATACCTGTTGAATCCTGAAGTACAAACAAGCCACCAACTTCTTCCAACCCTCCATGCAAGAAGGTAAAAAATCCTCAGACTTAAATTCAGATCTGTTTTTTCCCTCCCTCATTTGCCTTGTGAACTTCTGCTTTTTAAAGATTCTTTTCAAATAATGCCCCTTCTGAGGGATCTCCTCACCTTGCACAGAGTGAGGCCCTCCCCTCTCTGAGGTCACCAGAGCACTCACACTTTCCTCCATCACAGTGTTTTTATATGCTCCTGCAACACTTTGCTGACTGGTCTGTCTCCCCCACTGGACTGTGACTGGCTTCAGAAAAGGGTCCATCATTCCTCTAAGAAATAATTCCGGGCATTGCTCTGCAGCTCCCAACGGCTCAGGATAGTGCCTGGAATACAGAGTTGCTCAGTACATGTTGGAGGGAAAGTGAAGGAACAGACAGGGATACTTAGACCAGAAATCGTGGAAGTGATGTTGGGTCTGACATTAGCAAAGGAAGCAGATAAGCTGAAAAGTCCAAGTAGGGGAACCAAAGTCTGTATTCAGAACTTAAAGAAGGTACTAGACCCACGTAGGCTCTTGGCATATAGGCAGTGGAGCACAGTGGTTAAGGGTCCAGGCTCTGAAGCCAGCCTCCCCAGGCTTTGATCCCGGCTCCCTGCCATACCAGCTGTGTGACCTTGGACAAGTAAGTCACACAGGACCCTCAGCTTCCTCGTTGGTAAAGCAGGAATAATAACGCTAATACCCTCACAGGATTCATGTGAAGAGTAAGCAAAAGAAATCCTAATAAGAACTATGTGCCTGGCACATAAAGTCCAGCAAATGTTAATTGTTACTGTTGAGACTAATGATCAAAACTACAGGTCCTGGGATCAGCCAGACCTGAGTTTAAGCCCATGTTCTAGGGGCACCTGGCTGGCTCAGTCAGCGGAGCATCTGACTTTTGATCTCAGGGTCTCGAGGACAAGCCCCAAATTAGGTGTAGAGCTGACATAAATCAATAATAATAGTATATTAATTAATCCATGTTCTAGCAACTACCAGCTGTGTGACCTTGGGCAATTTAGTCAAATTTCGTAAACTTCAGTTTCCTCCTCTATAATGTGGCAATAACACCTGTACCAGGAAAACAATATATTTTAAAGTGGCTGGCACCGTGATGTCTGGCACTATTCAGTTCTCCATAAAGGATCATTGTCAGGAAGGCAGCAGTTACCACCTCAAGTTCAAACTGGGAAAGGGACAGAGAATGGAATCCACACGGACTAGGAGCAGTGTCGTGCGGACGGGCCAAAGAAATGGTTTCATGGGTCTACTAAAAGGGGCCTGGTTGCCTTTTACCCTGCTTAATACATGTGGACAAGGATCTAGGTGACTGCCACATCCCAAAGTGATGCAAGACTCTTTGAGGGCCTGACGTCCTCCTCCACAGCACAAGTTGAGCCTCCTTGGCAATCCCATAGCTTACTGTGTTTCTTCTCTGTTCTTAAAGGTATCTGTGTGGCTATCAGCACCACAGCGCCCCCCGGCACCCTTACTACCCGACATATGTAAGCAATCCAAGAATGTCCACTGAGTTAGCACTGGCGGGTAACAGTACTGATACAAGGCTGGGTGCTCTGAAAGAGTCTTGATTTCCAACAGTTGGGGTCCATAACCCTCACTTTAATTCTCACATCTGTCCTTGCTTGTATTATTTCTTTTACTTTAAAATTTGGGGAATTATCTTGCTGCAACTACAAAGTAAACCAGCTTAAAGTCCACAACCTTAGACTGCATAAAATTTCTGAGGTCCACAAACCTAAGAGAAAGGTCAAACTGCCTTCTGTCCCCTCCCCACTCCAACCCCTGCTCCCCCAACAAAAGTTTCTACAAAATCTCACTGGTAGTACGTCGACCACTAAAAATGGCTCCTTTTTACATATAGTTTCATCCATTCTCCTACAGAAGTGGGGAAGAAAGCAAACGGTGTTTCATAATCATATATACATCCACCACAAGAAAACTTCGTTCCTCCTAGTGAAGCCGATCTCTGTGTTTGCAAAAACTCAATTTGCAGCCTGGGAAAGTGATATTTATTTGAAGGAGCTTATTGCCGAAAGTGAATCATAAATCTGCTGGCTGTTGAGACTTCAAGGCAGGAAGAACAAAGGCAATTATTAGTCTGAATGTTCCACTGACGATATGAAATCTTTGTCTTTCAAAGCATTTGTTTAAGTAAGAAAAAGTTTGCCCAGCCTGGAGAACGTTCTATTGTGGGATATGAAACTTCTGAAACCTCTGAAGCTTATTTATATATTTGCTAGGCTTCTCTCTGCCAACTTTCTCCTCTCCCAGAGCGTCCGTTAATGCTAAGAAAAGCCTCCAAAAAGCACACATTATAAGCAGAGAAAAATCTTAATGATGTAATATATTTGGCAAATCTGTTTTATCTACCAAGGAGATTTCCTTCCTCTCTTCATCACGCCTTTCTTTCCTTTGTTTGGTTTTTTTTTTTTTTTTCCTTTTAATGTTCTTCTTGATTCATCTTAGGGAGTTTATTCTTCTCTCCTCTCAAAAATAAAAATAGAAACCCAAGCAATCTTTTGAATCTCATTCTCTTGCTGTCGTTTTCTATTTCTTCCTACCTATTCAATTTCTTTTTTCCTTTTGGGAAACCAGGGGGACTGAGGAGAACTTAGGAGCCCTGTGTTAATTTCCCTTCTCTTGCCCAACCAGAGGGGAAGCCTCCATCGCAAAACCCAGCTCCCAACTATGCACATGTGGGCAGCGCGCTTTGTAGATGGTCCTTGGCCAACGTGCATGCCAAGTTCGCCTCCCCCTGCCGCCCAGCATACTCCTTCCCTCAGCTGGTATGTGCTCACGATTTGCTAGGCCATCCCAATATAGACCTGAACAGTCCCACATCCGCTGTCAGCTGTAGAGAGCGAGAATTTTTCATCATCCAAAGCATTCTAAATCCAAAAGGTTTCAGAGCTACCTGGACAATTTCCTCCTGACACTAGTGAGGTCAAGTGCCACTTAAATGCATTTGCGTATCTTTGTACAGAATTGGATTCTCCTTCCTGTTGAAGCTATGCGACCCAAAGCACGCCTGTGACCCGAGATTCTCTTCACACCTTGCTAATCAGGGCATGGTGTCTGGGCCAGCAGCGTGGGCATCATCCAGGAGTTTGTTGGAAATGTAGCGTCTGGGGCCCTATCCCTCCAACCTACTGAATCAGAAAGTTCATTTTAACAAGATCTCCAGGTGGCTCATGAGCACGTCAGGGTTTAAAAAGCTCTGTTAACACCAAGTGAGTACGAGGCCCCTGGGGTTGGGGTTGGAGAAGGGGGGTGGGGGTGCTGCACCTGCTAAGCCTGCTGCTTCTCTGTGCCGTTCCCTCCGCTGGGTGGTTTGTAACTCTGGGGTGTCACCAGGCCCCCACCCATTTCCCCATTCCTCAGTGTGTTCACCTCTCCTTCTGCAGGTGACACTGGACTACCTGGGCTGTGGTCTCTGTAACTGCAGGTGACACTTGCGCATGGGCTGACCCTGCTCTCCCCTCCCTGCCCGCTCTGCCCTGTACCTGTGTGAGTTGTTGTCACGGAGACTGATGACTTGACATTTACAGTTCCTTCCCCAGAGAGGAGCACAAGACATTTCACAAAAACTGCATGTAATCCTCCTCAATCCCCTGCAGAAGGGACGGGGGGTGGGATGCATTTTATAATAATCCCATTTGATTCATCCCATCTATACGGTATTCTCTCCCCTTTCTCAGTGGATGGAAAACAGATAAGTAAAGATGCACTGCCCCAGGGGAGGTGTGTGTGTGTGTGTATGCATGCAATATTTGTGCATTTAGAAAAGGCATCTAGGTTTAAGCAACTTCTGAAACAACTTCAGATTTTTCATAGAATTCCTTCCAAGTCCATGGCGAGAGGCCCTTGTCTGGGCTTCCCACTGCCCGCACTGTAAACCCTGGCTATGCGCCCGAAGCCAGTAACCTCAAGCACCCGTATTCCCACAGGTGCAAGGATGGGAGACCAGGCACAATGAATGGATCCCTTGAGCTTTGTGCCAGCTTCACACTGAAGACACAAACTCAAACCACATCATTAGCCTTTCATCGGTACTCTCCACACCAAGGCAGTGTAACCACTTCTCCAAACATACCTGTGCATTTGAGGTCCTTGTTTTTTTCTGCATTTCTCATGCTCCCAAATGGCTGCCAGTACTAGGCCATGAGTTTGGAATCATGAGTTCTTCCTTTCTTTTCTTTCGAGCAGACAAGAATGCAGCAGGGCAGCCACTGGCTGGTGCAGACAGTGAATTTCTCCCAGACATCAAGGGTTCCCAGTTTGTTGTGGTTTTATGCCTCTGAATAACCCAACATCGTCCTGAATAACCTGTCAGGCTCCTCAGCTTGACACTCAGCACCGGAGCCCAGTGAGGAGCACAGCGTCTGGAAGCTTCCAGATGGATTACATCTCCTGTCAGGTCACTGTTGGGCATCCTGCCTCCTCCCAGCGGCACTTGTAAGAGATGTCACAATGTGTGCTTTCTGACAGGTGGCATCAGGCCTGGGGTTTTTTAAATACCTGCAAAAAAAAAAAAAAGAAAGAAAGAAATGCCTTATCCTTCTACCTTAACATGGCCACAAACAGTTTCTCATTTGCCTCCTAAAAGTGTACACATAAGAAAGATGGAAACAGGGGTGCCTGGGTGGCTCAGTCGATTAAGCATCTGCCATTGGCTCAGGTCATGATCTCAGGGTCCTAGGATCGAGTCCTTTTCTCTCTCTGCCTGCTGCTCCCCCTGGTTTTGCACTCTCTCTCTGACAAATAGATAAATAAAATATTTTAGGGGCGCCTGGGTGGCACAGCGGTTAAGCATCTGCCTTCGGCTCAGGGCGTGATCCCAGCGTTATGGGATTGAGCCCCACATCAGGCTCCTCCGCTAGGAGCCTGCTTCTTCCTCTCCCACTCCCCCTGCTTGTGTTCCCTCTCTCGCTGGCTGTCTCTATCTCTGTCAAATAAATAAATAAAATCTTTAAAAAAAAAAAAAAAGAAAGAAAGAAGGAAGGAAGGAAGGAAGGAAGGAAGGAAGGAAGGAAGGAAGTAGGGGTTAGGGGGAAGGGCGGAAGAGGGGAAGGCAAGAAGGTAGCTACCGAATCACTGTGCCCCCCATGTGCTGTCTGTTGCATGAAGCATCAGGTACTCGTGAAGTCTCTGGTGTGGCCTCTGAAGAACACAGTGGGCGCCCCCCCCCAAATCAGCACTGAGCAAGAGCACATTTGCAAACTCTGGGACCCCTGCTTCTCTCAGGAAGCTCCCACCTATCACCAGATTGAATTACGAGCCTTTTCTCCCTGGCACAGAATGAAACATGGCCTCTCAGAAAGGAAATTTTGTATCCAAGATTCCGTTTAGTTTAAACCCAGTAAATTCAGCTGAAACCACAGGTGTGTGCTCCCGGCAAGGAGGAATGCCATTGTTTTACCAGGCCCAGCAGGGAGCCGTCACTTAGACTCTGGCCTAGGATATGACTTTTCTGTGAGTCTCCAGGCTTTGGGGGAAAAAAATCCAATTTGAATATTTTAAGATCCTTAGAAGGATCTGGTTGGTAACAGGGAGTGACTTGCTACCCACAGATTAACTCAAATGGAAATTAAGGTCAGTCTAAATGACCCTTGTGCGTATTTCTGGACTAGGCCCAAAATGGAATGTTCTCTCACAGTGCATTTTCTAACACCGTTCTTTACTAAAGAACAAAATCTAAGAACATACCTCATTTTAGTCCTCAGTCCTAATTCCGCCCATATTTAGCTACCAAATTGGATGGCGTGCAATCTGAGATTGCTGCGGTTTTGATTCTGCCCATCAAATATTTGCTGTCCCTACCGAGGGCTTGGAAGCACTGTGGAGGATACCAAAGTGTGAAACTCAGTTTCCTACATGAGGGTGTACCCCACATAAAGCCAGGCTGGCCTCTTCGCACCTAGAAGTCAGCCCTAGCCTGGAGTCTCATTCAAAGAAATACAGTTAGAAACAACCAAGAAGCAATTTTTTATCTTTATGAAATCTATTAAAATTGTCCAGAGATCTCACTGTTAACACACAGCAAAACTGATGGAAACCAGCTCTTCCTGCAAGAATCTCATTCATGTGTGTGCATTCTTATGCCTTGCTCCTGCCCCCAACGACCCTCTCTGCCCTTTCCAAGTTCCCAAAACCTCTCAAACTCAGCTCCCACAAAACATCTTCTCTGTCTCCCTTCCCACTGGGTGTATCTGTTAGTTTTCTCTTGTTGGTAGTTCTCTGATATTTCCAGTGTAAACCTGGTGGGCTTTTCCCAACTTCTCCGGTCTCCCCATCATCCAGGAGCAGTCATTGCTTGGCCCAGGAGCCCACCTGGCAACACGTCGTTGTCCTGGGGGAGTCAGCAGAAGGTGCTGGCTGCTTGGCTGCTCCCCTCAGCAAGCTGAGGGCAGGGGGGATGCGATGAATATTTAAATGATAGTTTTTCCCTATTAGGAGAGAACGATTTAATAAATCCTAATTGAATACTCATTTGGGGGGGCAAAACACAGCCCAATATGAACTTAATTGATAACACAGACATGGCCCCTGGCCTCAAGGAGCTTACTGTCTACAAAGGAAGGCAATTCCCAATAAATGAGTCCTGCAGCCACTAGTGGGGTGGGACTCTAATCCAGATGTCCCTAATGATGTAAATTAAAGAAGTCACATCCCATTCCACATCCAGTGTTAAGTGAGAGACCTCTTCAAGATGTCTGCAAAGTTCCCGGGCAGAGGAAGACAAAGAGAGAGATGTATTTTCCTGCCTCTGCTGAATCCCCGTTCTGTGCTCTATGCCTTGAGGTCATTCCTTTATCTCCCTGATTCCCCACTGAAGCAACAAGAGAACAAAGCCTGTGAAGTGTAGCAAAACTTTTGCTGAAGTTTTCTAGGTCATTGTCAGAGAGTTATATTCCTGCATGATGCAGCAAATAACTTAAAAATTACATAGTAGTCAGCTCATCCTAAAAGTCCTTCTGGCCACCATGACACAGGATTTCTCACTGGTCTCCCTACTCCAACTAGCATGCAGACATGGACCATCTTGCTGTTTCACATGTGTGAAACACACACACACACACACACACACACACACACACACACACACACACACATTCTAAATTCCTCTTACTCTGTTATGCACAGAAATTCAGCTCTCTTCTCCCCTTACACCCAGACTCAGCTCCAGGCCCAGCCCTAGATAACCAAACCCTTCAGGTAGTCAGACAAGCAAAAGAACTAACTTCATGCTCAAAAGCAAAAAGAACAACAAATGTATACTTTCCTCCAATTGGATCTACCCTCTTACCAAGTAACCAAAAAAATGACACCAACACTGAATGATATAAAAGTTGTCCCTTTCTGTATAATAAGGTTAGACCAAATATTCTCTAAGACCCACTAGAATATAAGTTCCAAAAGAGCAGGGATTGTGTCTCTTTCTCTACTATATCCAGGATCTAGCACAATTTTGTCTCAACAAGTAAGGGTTTTTTAAATAATTTATTAAAGTCTCTTTCAGTGCTGACATTCTATGAGTCTTTCATATTTGCAATTCTTTATTTTTATTTTTCATTTCATACTTTTCTCACATACAGAGAAAGACTAGAAGAAAAATCTTAGTCCAAAGAGTTAAAGCATTAAATTTGTTTTTATTACTGTATCAGGATTATTTCAGCAATGAATAACTGAAGAACCAGCTAAAAATGGCTTAAATGATAAAGAAATGTATTATTCAGCTGAATGCAAAGTTCAAAGATGATATTGTCCCAGGATTAACCAAGTCACCTGCTTGACAACATTATCAACATTCAGGTTCTTTCCATCTTTCTGGTCTGCCATCGTCGGTGAGGCCCTTCAGAACATCTTCTCAGAGCTGCAAAATGGTTGTAGTCGCACCGAACCTCATACACACGCACAACAAAGCCCTTCTCTGGGTCCTTCATTAGGAACAGAGATAACCTTCCCAAACGCCAGTCTGTGGACTTTGTCTCACATTTCACTGGCCAAAATCACATTTTACACTCAGTCCTAAGCCAGTCAATGGCAAGGGAGATGAATGAACCATGGCCACCTGGGACTGATCAGGATTCAGCCCTTGGACTTGGGACGTCAGAGTCCCAGAAGATCCCAAAGTGCTTAAAGAAGATGGTCACTTTTTACTGGAATAACATTTGGGGTGGTAGCAAGGATAAAGGAAGGCATGTCTCTGGGTGGTCAACCAACAGCATATGCCATAATTACTACGATAAAAAAAAAGCCATTCCAAATATGATGAGAATTATTTCGGGGGTGGGGGGAGACTAATTCCAAATGAAAGAAATGTTTTTTCAGATTGCATCATTGATGAACCCAAAATGTCAATACTGATCTCTTTTTCTACAAACCTTTAATCATGTTTTATGTCCAAAGTAATTGGGAGTATTAGAGGAAAAAATTGCTAATGTCCCCCTTATGTTCATTATTTAGGATTCCCGTTTTAACCGAAAACTTTCTGAGGGATGTATTCCCTTCCCCTAATGCCATGACACTGAAACAAACGAAACCACAGGCAATGGATCACACCAAACTCTAAGAAGCTGTTATTTGCTTCAAATGCCATATATCCCACCCTCTTAGAAGTATTCGTTATCTTGTGGAAGTTTCTCTCCTGGATACCAAGATAGAACACATTGGAGCTAGTTGTTAATTCTAGTGACCACAGCAAACAGACACTGAGGCTGTAAGTACAAAATCAGGCCATGTGGTGGAGACCCGGAGAGGAAGACAACATACCCTTCTGCGTCTCTGCTGTCCTTGAGAAGTCAAAGATTCTTCTGGATGCGGGTGACAAAAATCTGACCTAAGCAATCTTAAAAACAGGACTTTTACTGATTTACCGAGACATTCTCTGTGATTCTCCATAGAAAGGAAACTTCCTCTTAATTCAAATTTTTGTATCATCTTCTTTTAGGACTTTTTTTTTTTTTGAAAGAGCAAAAAGTTTAAAAGCATCCTACTTGCCAAATAGCACAGCATGATAAATATTATAGCACCCAAATTACCATCAGCAGAGTCCCAGTAGCTCACATCTGCTTGTGGAGTTCCCTCTACAATCAATCAGGTGTATTGAAAAGGTCTTTGTGATGCAGAAGGGAACAAAAGTCGCCTGTGTTTTTCAGTTTACTCTAATTTGTACACAAGATATAATTTGCTACACCACAGGTCTCTTGCTCAAAGAGATTCAAACCAACAAAAGCAAAAATAATCACTACTATTCTGAGACTGAGATAAGTGGTAAAGAATCTAGCTGTGATCAGCTGGGAATTACATTAAATCTAAACCATACAAAGGAGCAAAGATTTTTAGTGAAGGAAAATGCCTTAAAGTTTATCCACTGTAACCCCTTATTTCATAGATGATGAGGCCAGTGGCCTTGTAGTTAACGTGGCCAATTGGATACATAAGTTGATTTTCATTCCCTCTTCCTACCCAATTAGACTATTAGTAAAGGAACATGAAAGGTGTAAACCCTGTAGGCAAAGAGAACAGGAGTGGAGATACATAGTAGACAAGAAACCACAGTGAGATAGACGCGTGGTGGTCACCAGCAGACAGAGAAATCCGGAAATTAAGTGCCTCCAGAGAGAAATCCAATGGTGAGAAAACCTGCTTGTGCCTCTAACCCCCCAAAAAGGACGGGAATTGGTGAAACCAGTTATATCTGGAGGGGTGAAGGATGGGAATGAAGATCCAGAAATTTGATTAGAAGTCACGATTAGGAGCTGGTACATTTCCAAAATCCCCTTCCCAACTCTACTCAGCCAGGAGACTGTTCATCCTCCACTTGGACAGAAAGTGGGAGGTTTCCGCTCTAGAAACACTGAACCAGACAAGCTGCACGCTAGGGCCATGGAAGGAGGGATGAGGCACAATAGGGAATTACACTGAATTAATAACAATGATAATGATAATCGTTAAAATAGGTAACTCATTGAACACTGGTTATGTTTCAAATACTTTAGGCACTGCATTTGTAATTAATCACTAACCCTAACAAACTATCCCATAAAGTAGATACTGTTAGTGTCCTCATTTTACAAATGAGGAAACAAGTAAAACAAGTCACAAGTGACAGAGCAGAACTTTGAAACCAGCCAGTCCAACTTTAGTATCTAATTATTAACCACCATACAGGGGACGATCATACCCCAGTCATGGTTTCCAGAAAGCTGTGATTCAGATATACAGCTCCAACAATAAATTTTATGTTCATCATTATAGAAGTTGAAGAACCACAGAGAAAAGACCTACCAGTCCTGCTTGATCAATGTGACCAGTCAGCCCAACCCACCAAGCACACGGAGTTTTTACTCAACTTTTTAGAACCTTACAATTTAATATGAACAGATAGCCAAGGACACCATACACTTGAGGAAAGTCTGTAATGTGAAAAAGAGGAACCAAAATAAAGAAAAGAAAGGCAATTCAGAGAGAACAGAAACGACATGCAGAAGAAAAAATTTTAAAAAACTAGAATATACTCAAAGAAATAAGGAAAATAATCACATCCCAGAAATAAACGAAGGATGTTATTTAAAAAATATATATATGTGTGTATCTATATGTATATAGATACACATATATACACACACACATATATATATAAAGAGGGAAAATAAATCTGTACAACCAATATGTACATATATATATATACACACACATATATATATATAAAGAGGGAAAATAAATCTGTACAATCAATCTAGTATTCTAATATTTTTTTAGTAAGAGTTCCACAAAGAACCCCACACATACACAGAGAGAGAGAGGAAGAGAAAAGAAAAAATTAGCAAAGAAATAATACAAGAAAATTTCCCAGAACTGAAAAAAATAAAACTTTGAAAAGGACCTATTGAGTATCCAGCACAATGAACAACAAGAAACAATTCCAAGGTATGTCATTTTAAATTTCAGAATATCAGGGATGAAGAAAAGATCAAAAGAAACTTCAGCCAGGAAAAAAAAATAACATGTCCAAAGAATTAAGAATCAGAACGACATTAGATTTCTCAAGAGGAACTCTAGAAGTTAGTAGACTGGGAAGAAATAGCTTCGTAATTCATGAGTCTGAGGGAAAACGATTTCCAAACTAGCTTTTGCTATTTCTCCAGCCTCTCCTGCCCTGCCCTCCCCAACCCAATCAAACTTGCAACCAGCTTCAAATCTAGAAGAAATTAAGGAAATCCCCAGAGGTGCATGAATTGGCCTGAAGTGGATTTTGTGGGGGTGGGCGTGCCAGCCAACACTGTAACCCCACCACTGTGCTGTCACCATTCCAAGGAATGCACTCTGGGCAACTTTTCTATGGGGATTTACATCATCTCTTGCAGACCTAGACTATTCCACCTTTATGATAGGTTTCCAAAATCTGATCTTTTGGAGCTAATACATTAATTTCCTTATTTTCTATTGCTGCCCTAACCAATGACCACAAACACAGTGATATATAACAACACAACTTTATTATCACACAGTTCTGTAAGTCAGAAGTCCAGGTAGACTACACTAGTTTCTCAGCTGTGGGTCTCACAAGGCTGAAGTCAAGGTGTAGGCCAACCTGAACACTTTAGAGTCTGGAAGAGAATCTGCTTCTGGACATGTTCACTTGGTTGGTAGAATTCAGTCCCTTGTGGACGTGGGGCTGAGGTCCCCACTTCCATGAAGACTGTCAACCAGAAACCTCTTTCAGCCCCTACAGGTCTCCCTTCGCTCTTCGCACATAGCCACCACACTCATGGCCAGCCACAGCACATCAAGTCCTTCGTGCCCTTGGACTCTCACTGACTTCACCTTCTGCTGCATCTCTTCTGCTTCCAGCCAAAGAAAGTTCTCTGCTTTTAAGGGTTCACGTGATTAGATTGGGGCCATCCAGATAATCCAGATGATCTCCCTATTTTACGGTATGTAACCCTAATACATCTGCAGAACCCCTTTCACCACATTACAAAATGTGTTCACAGGTTTCAGGATTAGGGCATGGACATCT